>NW_026252152.1:0-128205 GCF_025399195.1 Umbelopsis ramanniana AG
ATGGACATTTTGTCTAGTACCTTTTAATTAATGTTAACCCAAAACAAGTGTCACGAAATTGTTACAATAAAACCGCATACAAAAAAAAAAAAAAATCAACAACATCAACATCCGTGCAACCGAGGCCCAGAGCATGAAAACGAGACTGACATTTGTCAAACTCCGCAACATGCCTCTATACCCCAGCGAAGAAGCACTCGTCAGAGTGCTTAACCAAAGTATGGCTGCTTTTGGAAAGGTCAAGAACGTTTCCATCTACAAAAATGTGGTAGGCAATGGAAAATTCCAATGCTATGGTGGAGAAGGATTTATCCTTCTCGATACCACCAATGCCAACGAAACAACCTACCAAGAACTTAAGCCATTCATCTACATACCTGAATGGCAAACAACCATCCAAGCCAGGTGGGACAATGCCCCTCCGGCTTGTAACTACTGCAAACAAAGCGGTCACCTCATTAAGGACTGCAATGTGAAGCTTAACTCAGCAATGGGTTTGCGCACATGTTATCGCTGCAAACAAGCTGGCCACGATAGCAAAGATTGCGCTAATATAAACACACATTCAAACCAACCTTCATCCCAATCAATGACGACTCAAGAGACGGTGCCCACTCCGGAGTTTGAAAGCCAGCTCTTCAATACGGAATCGGAAACTCCATCCGATCTCCTCATCAGAGACGACGGGCCATTGCTGACACAAAGCCAGCCCACTGCCTCCGAAAAGAACGTCCCTAAAAAAAATCAAAAAAACAAATCTTACAACAAACCCAACGGAACGATCGCTGACTACGCTGAGGCAAAAACAGATGATGAAGACGGGGACTATGAGCCCACGGACGAGGACATGAATACCGATTCGGATGAGGCCTCCTCAGAAGTAGACAAAGCTGATAATCATATATCAGACTCCGAAGCGGATGACATCGAGTTGATTAAGATAATGAATTATCCCAAATCAACCTCATCACTCGACTCGATCCACGCTCAAGCGCAGAGATCGTTTAGATACCAAACAAGCTCGCGTAGTACAACATCTACACAAAGTACTAACCCATCCACAGAAACAACAATGTCAACTCAACATATGATACCCGAATCAGTCACAGACTCGGAGGACACAACCATGGATATTTTATGAAATCACTACTAAATATATCTACCCTCAATGTGAGAGGCTTACTAAACGCCAAAAAAAGATCAAACATATTCAGATATTTAAGAAACCACAAATCAGACATTTACTGTCTTCAAGAGACACACACAGAAACTAAACATCACGAAATCTTTCACCAACAAAGCCTATGTCAACAATCCTTCTGGACATCACATGTGGCAGTACTATCATTCTCAAACGAAATCACACTTTCTAATTTTCAACAAATCAATGACCGAAGTATCTCGATAGACATAACTCCTAATCAACAAGACTTATGGAATATCAGCAAAATTACATTAATAGCCATATATGCCCCTGCAGCAAGGCAGGAAAGACCACTCTTCTTCAACGCACTTGAGAATCACCTGTCAACCATAGAACCCCCCGAATCACTCATTATCACGGGAGACTTTAACTTTGATTTCAATAAGAAAGAAGGAAGATCTCATTATGCAAGACAACTGCTGACTTATGCTACCCCAATCCATAACAACACCCCCACCTTTCACAGAGGTGACCAACACACCAAAATAGATCACATCCTGATGGATCACGACTCTCATCACCTCCTCAACCATCTCAAAGTCACTCCTTCTCCGCCGTCACTAACTGACCACAGTATACTGACCATTTCTCTTGAAACAGGAGCACCAGACCATGGACCAGGATGGTGGAAATTAAATACGAATATTCTAGCAAGCCCAACATTTCAAAGGAACATTCGTGACTTCCTCGAATTCTGCTTCAACCCAGAAGGTCCATTCGGACACACCACCCCAAAACTCCTAGATCATGATGAGTACGACTCACTCAAATATATGCTTCGAAAACTATGCATGGATTACAGCGCGAAACAGCAGCGCAAGAAGAAAAAACACCTACTGTACATTAACTCCGAGATAAATCGTATCTCTGAAATTATCCCTACAGCGAGAACCTCGCCACAACAACAACTCTTGCAATCACTCCTGACCGAACTAGATAAAATAGAACTGGAAAGACTTGAAGGCCAAGCCATTCGAAGCCGTATCCTATGGAGGGAGCAAGGAGAGAAGTCGACGGCATACTTCTTTCGAACACTAAAAAGTAGGCAGGCTAAAGCCCAAATGACATCTATTGACCATCCACACACAGGTGTATCCTGCGACACTACGACAGAAATTTTGGAGGCTACCACAACATTCTACAAAGACCTCTTCACACCATCAGACATACCAATCACTGAAACACGCTCTTTTCTCCAACATACACCGGCCAATGTGTTCTCGGAAGAGGAAAAACAAGAATGCATACGACCTATCCTTCGCGACGAGATACTAGATGTCGTAAACAGCTCCCCGAATCAGAAAGCCCCGGGTAACGACGGAATCCCCTTCGAATTTTACAAAACCTTTCAAAACTCCATTCTTATAGATATCCTTACCAGCCAATGCAATCAAACATTGAAGAAAGCGCATATACCAGAAAGCTGGAACTCGACAAATACAGTTCTGATCCACAAAAAAAACTGTCGCAGGGACCTCCGCAACTGGCGCCCGATCGCGCTAGTTAACGCCGACAGCAAAATCTTCTCAAAAGTGCTTAGCAACCGAATACAACAAACGATATCACTGTGCATAGATCAATACCAAACAGGCTTCGTGAGAGGACGATATATTGCCGACAACGCCGCTGCTGCGCTGTTGCTCATGGAACATGCGGAAAGAACACAAAAAAAAAAAAAAAAACGAACTCCCACCCTGCATGCTTCTTCTTGATCAAGAAAAAGCCTATGACAGGGTACACCCTCTATATTTTAAAACCACAATGGAACACTTCGGATACCCCCAAAGTTTAATCCAGTGCATTTCAACCCTGTTCTTCCAAACTAAAACAAGAGTAGCAGTCAATGGCTATTTGACGAGACCAATCACACAAAGGAGAGGGCTGCGGCAAGGAGATAGTCTTTCACCTATAATTTACAACTTAATGCTGGAACCTTTGCTTCGCAGCTTCAAAGCCAAACTGCCAGGATATTGCATGAGCCAACACCTGTCTCTGAAATACCTAGCGTATGCTGATGACACCCTCATCTTTTTGAACACACCTGCAGACCTAGAGCAAAGCAAGGATCTGTACCACAGATACTCCATCGTCTCCAATGCCAAACTCAATGACCACAAGACGCAAGGTGTTATGCTGGCAGGCAAGTGTGACCCCTGGAAACTCAAATACCCAGAGTACCAATGGTATGACAGCTATAGCTCAGACTGTCCTATTTATCTTGGATACCCAATTTCACTCCAACAAAGCCACCACAAAATGCATTATGATCAGATTTTGCGACGCATACAAAAAAGTGTGGATTTTCTCAAACTACGCTCAATCTCACTGGCCGGGAAAGCCTTGATCATCAATTCAATTCTTACATCCAAATTATGGCACCTAGCCAGACTCTTCCCGCCCACCCATCACCTAAAACCACTAAACCAAATTCTTAGAAAATTCCTCTGGAACGAAAGACACCCAAGCATATCTTGGAAGATCCTTTGTGAGCCAAAACAAAGAGGAGGCCTCGGAATTATACCGATTGATTATCAAGCTCAAGCTCTTACCATGCGTCACATCGTGCCGCTGTTTGTTGTTTCCCATCCTTTCCGCTCCTTTTTTCATGATATACTAGAAGAAACCCTGCGCCAACTGGCTAATTCAGAAGACCACAGGCCTTTCTTCTTAGCGGCAACCAAATTTCCGCAACTCTTACAACATACCAAATTTCTCCAAAAAAGCATCATGCGACTGACGCCAAAAATTCACCTCACATATAACAATTATAATCTCCACTCATTCGACTTTTTGGCACTACCTCTTGCCACAGCCATTTGTCCCACCAAGGATCTCGATAGTTCATGCCTATTAACACCTCTGAATCATTTTATAAAAGGCTGGCCCCCATATCGACACAATATGATTCCAACAACCGACGATCATATCCCCCAACGAAAACGAAAAAAAACTATTCACTTCTCTCCGTCGACAAAAAACTAAGTGGGTAACAGACCTACCTTTCTCAGTCGATTGGTTATCGTCTGCGCTAGAGGAAATTCAGCCACCTACCACAAATAGTTCAAATATACAAAACCTAATGAACGAAGCTTCACTAGGAGATATGCCAGTATCATCTCTCACAACCAGCGTTGTAAGGACTAGGATACAAAATGACAAATATGACATAGCAACACGAATACATATTTCTTGTAAACAAGATTTTTATACTAATCTATGGAAACTGCAAATACCCCAAGCAGATAAGGTGATCTGGTGGAAGCTGTCCCTCAACAGATGGCCAAGCCGGTCACGCATGCATAAAATATATCCCAATAACTGTCTCTCACCCGCTTGCGAGGTTTGCTCAAACACAACCGAAGACATCGACCATATGCTTTTTGAATGCCCACCAAAACTTCGATTCTGGAAATACACCCTCACTCTCTTTAACATATGGCTTGTCAAAGATCTCCCAGTGCCAAGGAGATGTTTGACACCACAAAACATAGTAGAAGGCTTCCAATACCTTTGGAGCAAATTTAGCCTAAATCGCAACCCTTCCAGCATCATTATACTAAGCATGGCCATAGCGACCATCTGGCGCTGCCACTGGAAATTCGTCTTCCGCGATGAAGAACAAGACAGACTGACTTATGAACAATTGGTGGAGTCATTGTGGCACACCCTGTCGACAAGAATACAAGACGACGCAAAAAGAAAAAAAGAAAAAAAGAAAAAAACAATTGGTTGAGAAAAGGAGTGGTGGAGTGGTCCAATGGCTCTGTCCATATCATCCGCCCTCGCATTTTCATACCCCTATAAGCAGTACATTATATCTCACAATTTTGCGACTTCTATTTTGCATTGAAATAAACATTGACTCTTGTATAAAAAAAAAAAAAATATAAGTACATGAGCTTTTCTGAAGGCAATAAATGGAGCGGTCAGCAATTGCTGGTGAAAGCATCTACTATGGAGCTGAGGAAACATTGGTCTTCCATAGATAATTAAAGCCGTATTTGGCATGTCCACCACTGATCGGACTCGGACAGCATTTTGAGAAGTAGACAAACGACTGCGAGCGAGAAACGCATGGTGGCGTCTGTATAGCATCGGTATAGATAACAATCAGTATTCTAGTCAATAAAAACTAAGAAATAAAGCAATTCTCTGAATACACAAAAAAAAAAAGGCTCGCCGACAAAGCCTAGTCAACCACTGCTGTTGTCCGACTCTAAGAGCGTTGCACGGTCATACTGGTGGTAATATAGCAGTTCCACCCGAAATACTGCATAGAGTAGAGATATGTACCCCCGGTGTATGCCTTCGGGCCATACCGGCGCAACAGATAGTGCAGGTCCATGCTGCTACACACTGAAGCGGAGGCTAATGACAGCTCTGAATACCAAAAAAAAAGTAGTAACAGCTCAGCACCAAATTGTGACATAACCAACCATGGCAAGCAGCATCTACGGACGACAGCGTAAAAACTTGTTGAGATTCTGAGCAAGGTCTCCCGAGAATCCTAATAAACACTGAGATCTATACCAATACACACCAAAAAGAAAAACATCAACGCCTACTAGTTTCCAGCTTCGAGTAACAGCATACATCGTAGAGATGACATAGACGTCTTTGCGGGATATGACACAATCCTACTGATGCAATATATCTGAGCACCTGAATGCCTTTTTCCAGACAGGCTATAGTTTCTCTCTAAAAATCGACCTAAAGCCCTCCTTACCTTAATTTTTTGCTTTGCTTTTTTCTCACATTTGTACTCATTTACGAAAATACCAGTCACTGCTACGGAAGGTCTATTACAGTATGCTTCAACCAAAAACAGCTTGGAGTCGAGATAAACTATCATGGCGATCATTGGCATTTTATTCTATCTAGTTTAGATTTAGTTTAGCTTGATAAAGTCACCAGCAATACCAAAAGATCTAAAATGCGCACAATTGACAGTACGTAAATTCATAATACTCTTTCACTCTTAGTCATTTACGTTTAGGATCCATTCTGAAACCTTTTTGGCCATACTTTTAGCATGATCTTGTTCTAGAAATTTGTGTTAGAAAGTTCAGAGAAGATGGACAATACTTAAAAGATACTATATCATACCGAGAACGAACGCGTGTGGCAAGTTTTCTTCGCAAAGTGTGATGTTGGCTGCGAAATAATTATCAGTTATTAGGTATATTGCTCAATTCCAATTGCGATTTGTTAACTACCATTTGGAAATCTACTCTTCATATCGTCGTAATGGTCCTGAGGTGCCCAGCTATCTTTTGGTGAGAAATATATAATGAACTTTTTAACGTGAGCGTGGTAAAAGTCGTAATCAAGCTCCTTTATGGACGCCATTTCTTGTCCGGCCATAAACAACGCATTGTTCACGACATTTCTCTGTAATAGTTGATCCGAGGTCACAGAGAGTGAAGGATCGGGCTGTTTGGTAATGTACGATACAATAGTCTTACGAACTGTTGGGTGTATCCAGGACAACAAAGATGCTGACCATGATACTATTGTACGTGGAATTACTGGGAATATAGGCTATCCAGAAGGAATTCAGTTATGAAAGAGTTTGAGTAAGTCTTCGCTAAAGGTGATTTTGCTTACGGAGAGTGCCACACCATTTGGTGTCTTCGCGATATGTTGCAGAGTTGGAAATAGTGCGATAAGTCGTACTATATTATGGTTCGGTCGTGCTTTCAGGACTTCCGTGCAAATGAAGCTTCCCACAGAATGGCCGATCAAAACAATTTTTGTTTCTGGTCCATACTGTTTGCGTATTATATCAAAGCACTCTATTTTGTGCTGAATTTGTTCTTGAAGTGTGAAAAGTTGCTTGGTTGTATTAAGGGGTTTGCTAGAATGGCCAAGGTGGGACACTATTTCGGAGGGACAGAATGAACAATGCAATCAAGATAATGTTCAAAGAAAGTGGTTTACCTGCGATAATATCCAAAGATAAACTAGAGTGTGAGAGAGCATCGTGAATTTCCTCACAGAATGTAGTGTAGTAATCAACCAGTCCTGGATTCCCTGGAACCAATAAAACCACTACCTTCTTTCCATCATGAAAAGCCGGCCAGTAAGAGGTATCTGTAAGCTTTCCCGCAACATTCCATGTTGCTTTCAAAGGTGTTTGTAGCAATGGCAGTATCCGTGTAGCCATTGTAGAGGTGTTAAGTTCCTTTTTCGAGATTCTCTGTGTTGCTGCTGATATTTCCAAAGTCCGACTGAAAAGCAGCCCGGTACGCTTTTCAGTTGTCCAAGATCAAATAATGATTACAATTTGATAGTAAGGAATAAAGTCAAGTCATTCGTGTTATTCACTAATTGGTGATGCAAATTGGTTCTTTCATTGGATAATGTCGATTCGCAAAAGGATGCATACTCGTTCAGCTGTCAATGTTACAGCCATCAGGTTTCGTTACCTTCTGCTCCATGCTTGTACATTCAGAAGACAGTCGGGCTATACAGTTTTGATTGGACGAACTTTCATTGTCCGACAATAAATCTTGACGCTTACTTGGAGTGTCGCAACTGAGTTGTCAGAGCTGACTGCAAGAGTTGGATCTCGGATTGACGCTTGTTTAACATGCCCCAACTACGACGAAATAAGCAGGAGGAAAAGGACTATCAGTAAGTTTGTCAATAAATGAATTTTTTTTAAAGCGTTGCTGATTTATGCCTTGCGCAGGATCATACAAGCGTTGCTCAAAGAACCTGCGAACAAGAAGTGCTTCGATTGCCCCAACAAGGTTAATATTATTCGCTGTTTCTTTTCTTCCACTCATGAAGCTGACATAGTATTCAGATACCATCATACGTTAATTTAAGCATTCAAACGTTCATTTGTTCAAGATGCTCCGGTTTGATGTAAGTGGCTGTGCCAGGACCTCCATTCCAAACTCAATTTACTCACGCAGATCCATAGTCGAGAAGTTGGCCACCGCGTCAAATCTCTGACTGCAAGTAATTTCTCCGGGCCGGAAACTGTCGCCCTCCAGAATGGTGGCAATGCTGTGGCACAAAGAATTTGGCTAAGTCACTACAAAGGCACTGCACCGGAACCAGAAACCGATTCCGATGTTCGCTGGTTCATGCGACAAAAGTACTACGACTCCAAGTGGTGTAACCAGGAGCTATTGAAATCACACATGGAAAAGGTGCAGAGTGAGATAAAGGAGCTTTTCAATGCAGTAAGTCAAAAATGAACAACTTGTATCCCAAAGATCACCAGACGCAGCATACTAATTTGATTGTGCAGGATGGTCAACGTCGGCCTATAGCAAAGCTAGCAACACGGCGTCAGTCGGAAGCGATCGAGCCTCCTCCTCCTACACCTAAGAACAACATACCTAAACCGCACATAAATACGAACGTCGCGGACGAGAATATAAAGTCATGGATTGATGACAATATACCATTAGGTCTATCTCAGACAACACTGCGTCAGAGTAGCGTGAACTCGCCTATAGATTTAATTGAAACATCCGCTTCTACTCCGCGTAAGTCTCTTCATCTCTCTTCTCCGAATTGATGGTCTGTGCGCAAGCAGCTTATACAGCCTTAACCTTAGCCCACTCACCTATCGGTCCAGTTTACTCTCAAACATTTGCGTCAATGCCGTTGTCAGCAAGGGCCATACCAGTAGCTTCAGTACCACCATCTCCTTCAACGAAAAGCTCGGAAAGTAGCCTGTTTGATGATCTTGCATCGTTGCAAATTGGAACTCAACCCAAACTTCCAGCGTATGAAGGTGGTATGTTGAGCCCTAGGCAAATAGGACAAGCTACAACATCTCATCTCCCAAATGTTACATCAAAACTATCATCCAACACAGCATCATCGACATCAATAAGGTCAAGTAACGGTTGTAAGTAAATTTTATACGTCAACGCATGAAATATATCTAGCATTGATCAAAGCTTGCTTTCAGCATCAAGTACTATAAATGCAAGTTGGAATCATAGCGATCCATATGCAGAACTGCGTAACTTCTCTGAACTAGATCAAAGGCCCACCACAAATAGTGACGCTAACTCGCGGCCTTACATGAGTATATCGAACGCGGGAAAACAAACTTCAGCATCATTCATGATGCCAGCAGGTATGTTTAATGTCCAATATGCCATGATCTTATAATTTCATATGAATGACGTGGATATACTTTTTGTCGCTAGGACAATCCCGCACATCGAAACCACCAGCTGCTCGTGGAGATAATTTTTTTGACAGCCTAGATCCTTTCAATATGAAGATTTGAAAAAATGATAGTCTGCCGTCTCAAATCTTTCATGCTTAATGTAATTTATTTAGCCAAGCATACCTGCTCAATGTTTCTTATTTATTCAAATAATGTGGATTTCTTTCTTTCTTTGAAGGATTGCAATGATGTAGAGATATTGAATAGATCGAATTGAAGTGTATTATACAATTTTAGGGCTATGACAGGAAAGAAGCTAATATGCATGTAGTGCTAGTAGACATTTATGGAATCACCATTCAAAATCGCCATTTGCTCGATGAAATAAGTAGTCCCTGCCATTGACTAGCATTATTCCATCTTTAAGAACACACTTCCATTTGTTCTTGGTACGTGTGACCTAATCATATTGGTTAATCTTCGCCTTCGCTTTTTCAGCATGAGGTAGCAAAACAGCACAAACCTTGTCGTACAGACATAATATAATATGTTCCAAATCTTCCGCACCTTCAGCTTCATCATCATCCTCGTCGCTATCATCTAAGTCCGAGTTGATTTCGTCTTCGTCAGGCTGATACATGGGTTACATCAATATCAAGGCATATTTATGATTAGAGAGGTTATAAGTTTTAACGCTTTACCTCATCATCATCTCCATCCAATTGTGGAATCAGGTAAGATGGGTCCAATGCGCCAGCTGCAACAGCGCGCTTCTTTGCTTCGTATATTAATTGCTGATACTCCTCCGGCAGTGTGTCAACTGGAATTAATGTACCGCCTCGGTTGAAGGCTGTCACATCGATGGGTGAGGTAGAATTGTCAATCTCTTCTGCGTGCTTGTCTAGTATGGATTTTTCCAAACGAGCGTCAATTTCCTATATGTGATAGAGGAGCTGTTAGGAGATCCATGGCCGCAGATACGCAATCAATCATCATATGACATATGTGATACCTGAGTAAAAAGCTCATCATTTGCACCATCATGTTGAGGGATGTTGTTGGATCTGCCATTGTTATTTGTTAATTGCTGGTTTTGATTCACTGAATGTGGTGGCGTTGACATATTTATATTTGGAACTGCAAATTCTCCATTGGACATGTTGTGCGGATGCATAAGACCACCTAAAGGATTAGAGTTCACAAATCCTGAATTTCTGTTTTGCACATCATTGTCAATCATATCTCGTCTTGCGGTTGCACTGCCGGATGCCATTGTGGCGAGGCTCGCAGCAGCTGCGGAAGTAGAAAGTGACTTGCAGGTGTTAAGCGTTAGCATGGCAACGTAGTTTGAAAATAGAGAGCTATAAAACCCTTACTTCGTGTATAGTGACAGGAGGATATTGTAAACCAGTGTCTGAGATGAGTCCAGCATGCTGTGATGCCTCAGTGTCATAGTACCCTTCCTCACCAACAATAAAGTTTGCGACGCGTGAGCGCGCAACTTTTGTTTCCCATGACTGTGGTCAAGAATGATGCGTTTAATGTTTCTAATTTATATAGGATGAATAGATAATCAGTTAACACATACCCTTTGAAGGTCATTCAAAATGTTATCGTCAATGCCCATTTCATCAAAATCACCGCGCACTTGGTTTATAACGTCGTCGATGACTTGGCGATATACCGTTGACTATTATAAAGACATATTAGAGAGTGTCAAACAGGCAGATTCCACAAACAGAGACATCATCCTACCACAATGGTGTTCGACATCTGCAGCAAAATCACACAATACAATTAGAATATAGACACAGTAGTGAAGAAAGCATTAGTCATTGAACGAAATAATGAAAGTTTATTCCAGTTAGCTGCAGCAACGTTGTAAGCTTGAGATGTCATTTGCAGGAAACAACTCAACAACAATCGATCACGGCACTGGGAATGTTAATGAACAGAAATAACTAGGTAGGCAATTTACCTTTTCAAGTGATGGATAGCGGAAAGAAAGGCGACTTTTATACTTCGTCATGTAGACATTCGCTGTATTTATAAGCTTTCAAAATTGGCGTCATATGTTTCATAAAATTGAATTGAGTACAGTAATTTGCTCTCTGTAACCTCGGGTTATTCGTGCCCGAAAAAGAATTAAAATCAACACAATATAAATGTGTTGTATACGAGGTGTCATAAAAGAGCCCTTGTTTCGGTGTATTTTACGCAAAAATACAAAATGGCCGGTGCGATATGTCGATATCTGAAGGACCTCGCGAAATACAGTATTTGAGAGATAATTGAGAGGAGACAGAGAGAGAGAGAGGAAGAATATACATAAGTATGGATGCAACATTTGACGATCCACGAGCCGCATAGGCTACAACTTCTTCGTTGACTGCAAAAACGGCATGGGCGACCATATCTACTCCTTTATTGAGTGTTTCTTCCTCTTCCACTCGACTGTTCGACCCGACAGAAGATTTGATTCTTCATCAGGCATATAATCGGTAAACGAAGCGGAGCTAGCTTCTGGTGGGTATATTTTGCTCAGTAGCAAGCTATCTTCTGGTGGGCTTCCATAGATGATTTCAAATCTACCCTTGCGAACAACTATTGGCTTTTCCTTCTTAGTCTTGCTGATGGGTTCAATAGGTTTGCGCGATTTTTCATCTTTCATTCTCTCTGAAGCTGCTCGCTCGTCGATTGTCATCGATTTTTCATATATCGATGGAGTTGATGGCATGGGCGAACTATCTATTCGTCGATGATTGTTGCGTAGACCATGATGGTAAGGTTCCAACTGAGCTGATTTGGATTTAGGGAGCTGTAGCATACCGTTTTCAATCTGATAACCTTCTTGTTGTTGTAATGAACTGAAACATAATGGCATTGCTTGCAAATCTTCTGAATTTTTCCAAAATTCTTGCTCCCATATTTGCGGCTTTTTCAACGTGGATGAAGTCCTACTATGACCTCCAAATGAATTCGCAGTGATATGATTAGAATAAATGGTTGTATGAGGTGTCGAAAATAAACTACTTTGTGAGATAAGTTCTTCATCTGATTGGCATGTTTTTTGTGGGGTTGAAGCACGTTCAACTACCAATTCATCATCCAAATCTTCATCATCGCTGCAAATGCGTATGCCCGTCATATCTGCAAATTCTCGTGCCGTCAAATTCTCTGAATTTACGGTGAAGTTAGAGGTTGATATACAAGATGAATTACGCTGATGATCCATACAGGTGGTAGCAGAGCTTTGACATCGCCTTCTCTCTCGTTGTTCTACTTTTGCTGGGGTTGGTACTGCAAAGTGCTTCCGCTCCAAAGGTGATATTGGTGATTTGATTGACTGGCCGACTACTAATATTCCCGAACGATTGTTTCCAAAAGGTACCGTTACGTCGGCAATTGCGGCATGATTAATTATAGAAACCGGTGTGGTTGTTGGTACCGATTTGCTTTTTTTGTGCAGCTTCTCTCGTCGATGACTGTCACGTCTTCGAAGACTCAAGTATGACCTTATTCCAGAAATCCATTTTGTTTTTTCTCCGTATACACTACAAGCAAGTAAGGGCTCGTTGTTTTCGTCCGCATAGTCAGAATTTTCCGAATCCTTCCGCCGTTTGCTTCTAGCATCAGCCATCATGTTAGATGACTGTGTATGTTCACGGCGCCTATGGTACCTTAAAAATTCATGTCTGGTGTCAGATTCCATTATCTGCTCAGTTTGTGCCTTCAACTCGGTATTGTATCTTATTTCACCAAAGCTAGTGGCTGAAAAAGTTAACGATCCACACTGAGATTTTGATCGACGCAATGGACCAGACAAGCGAGCGATTAAGTTATGGCCATCCGATTTGAGTCTGGATAACGTTCGGGAGCGAGCACACGAGCTCTCAGATTTGGATGGTGATAACACGAGTGGATTGCGAAAGTTTAGCGATTTTGATGTTGGACGTTTCATGATGACTGTCAGTAACAGTATAGTAAATGTCCACTTGATTGAACGATGTGTAAATAACAAGGTAGACTCCTTTTACTTCATATACTTTAACAAAACTTCATTTAAAAAGGCATCCTCCGAATAAAGAAATTACGTTTGGAGTGAAGAAAGAGTGAAAGAAAAGACTATTGCGAAGAACACAAAAAAAAGCTCAAGGTCATCATTTTTAAATTTGACCAAGTTGCAAGAGTTTGAGACGGTTCTATGTCACATTACGTCCCTGTCCTTGAACCGAAGATGATGACTGTGCATCATAATGCATGTGTACCTTATGACACAGAAGGCAAAGTCAGCCGTTGTGGTCTGTGTTAAATTACATATAGGAGTGATGTTTATAGTTAGTGGATTAGAGAAATCTGCTAAATTACAGCATAATCCATGAAATCTAACGGAGTCACCTAAGGCTGCACAATCCTGAATTTCTAATAGTGGCGACAAAAATATTTTATTTTAGCAAAAGCAAAGCCGTTTCTTTGAGAAAGTAATGGCACAGTCGCCGCACAATGTAATAATAAATATCTTGAAACTGCCCCGCAATTGGTGTAATCAGGACAAACAATTCATCATTTGATAGTGTCGTCGACTGCGGTAAGTGAGAGTAGGGTTATCGACATTGATAACCCGCTCGGATGGCCTCAATCTCATTAGTGGAGTGGGATTTTTATGATTGAGTACACCAGCATGGTGTATGCGTAAAGAGGAAAAAAGGAAATGTAACATCTTAGCAGAAAGCAATGTTAGTAAATACACATAAGCGTAACTTCCACGTCCGTTCCTTATCGAAATAGATCTTTCTCTGCAGCTTTTGGAAATAATTTAGAAGGTTCGTCAACATCCAAGCAGTGCTTCGGCGAGCGTAATTAGACGTATATTTCTGTTACCGGATTGGACCGCTCACAAAGTGGAAGGCTTCAAATCAGTTGGCGGCGATCACATTTGTTGAAATGTAAACTGCACTGCCGAAATTATTATTTTCCCTTGTGTTTTGAGTTTAAGCTCATTTATCTCAAAGTCTTGGAATTGATAATTGTTCTCAATGAATACGTTTGTCGATAGATTCACGGATCGCTCGCTTAGCCGTCCAAAATTGTAGTATGCTGTTGGAAAGATGAACCAAATAAAGCAGTAGGCGTATTGTACCATGCAGCAGTACTAATACACCACGATAATACAGCTACTACGAGCAGCAGCTTCATCACGGTATTTTTTTGTCCCTCAGTTAGCTATGCCTATTATGAAATGCTGTTAAGATTCAATGTAGCTGAACTGCTAGAACTAACGTTTACTACTTTTCAAAGTCGACTTGTCTCACATGTTTCTACAATGTTAAGAGAAACTATTGGATATGCCATATGAATAATTTAGACAAAGACGTTTGGTGTCGACTAAAATACTATTGTAAGTTTGTCGTATACAATAGCTGATCCCCTATGCACACAGACCTGATCTTAAATTGATTATAGCCACTGCTAACGGCATGATCTGGGGAGCGGAATTCCCGCCATTTTGAGAAAAGGTCGTCTACTAATTTCAGCAACCTCTGGTGAACAGCACGATAACTACGTATCATTATATGGAGCTGAAGGTAATATTGGCTCACCAAAAGTTATCATAATGAGAGTAATACCAAGATGTTGCATAAAGTAATACTAATGATTAAAATTCATGATAAGCGACATCGATTTCGCTTTACAGATAATGTCCTGTGGTTGCTGATAAAATCAGAAGCAGGAGTCTCCACAGCATCACTTAGGTATTGCAATTCAGTTCTGCAGGAACGGTAGTCTGATGATGGAGACTCCTGGGAGTCCCTTGAAAGGACAAAAAGGAGAGGCATGATATTACAAAATGCAAGCTATCGCAATAGTGTTTTCCAGTCTCTTTCATTTCCAATATCTATCATGTCTCACATTCGCGTATGTAAAGTGACTATTTATTTATCTTGCTTATTCAATTATGCTTACCTATGTTTAGAGATTGGGTGGTGGTCGCCGAAAGAATGTCAAGAAGGGATTTCAATTCACCTTGATGGTTGTTGGTATGTTTATCAAATTTGGCATTTCTTTTATGAACGTGAAAATTAAACTTAAGTGTATCATTAGGTGCCTCTGGAACTGGTCGAACAACATTCGTTAACACCCTCTGCGGTTCAAAAGTACTGAGCAGCAAAACATGCGACAATCCGGAAGAGGCTCATATTGAGGATGGTATCAAAATCCGACCTATTTCAGTGGGTATGTATAGTCTACTTCGTGGCCTGCAGTTATGCAGCTCTAACCAATTTTCTGTAATTCAGAACTTGACGAGGACGGTGTCAGGTAAGGGAACGTTTCATATATGCGACAAAAATAAGTGTACTAGTTGTGTTAGGGAGAAAGGTCGCGAAAAAATAGGGACTGTTAGGGAGTGATTTTTAACTCCTTCCTTTCATGGGCTTACCAATTGGACTCCATATCTGGTAACTTAGAATTTCACTCACCATTGTTGATACTCCTGGCTTTGGCGACAACATCGATAATGAAAAGTGGTGAGTACCAAGCTATCATCAAATTCTTCTTGAAATAATAGTAAGCTTATTCTATACAGTTTCCAAGAAATTGTTGGGTACCTCGAGACTCAGTACGACGATATTTTGGCTGAAGAATCGCGCATCAAGCGTAACCCTAGATTCCGTGATAATCGTGTTCATGCTTTATTATACTTTATTCAGCCAACAGGGCATGCGTGAGTAAATTAGGTATTCATCGAGCGTAATAGGATATACCGTTTTAACAACTTATTTCCATAGTTTGAGAGAGATCGACATTGAGTTGATGCGCCGCCTGAGTCCACGCGTCAATGTCATTCCTGTCATCGGGAGAGCTGATTCTCTCACTCCACAAGAGCTAACAGACTTCAAGAAGAGGATCATGGAGGATATTGAGCACTACAACATCCCAATTTATAATTTTCCTTTTGATATCGAAGAAGACGATGAAGATACCGTTGAAGAGAATAGCGAACTAAGGGTAAGTTTCGCATTAGAGGGGGATCCAACGTAACGCCAATTCTTATGAAAGTAACTCATTACTCTTTATATCACAAAATACACAGGATTCATTGCCTTTCGCCATTATAGGCAGTGACGACTTCATTACAATGAACGGTGCTCGGACCAAAGGACGTCAATATCCATGGGGTGCTGTTGAAGGTATGCTTACTTTATTGCATTGTTGAATGAAGTGATCTTCTAGTATTGATTATATAAAAGTTGATAATCCTGAGCACTCGGATTTCGCCAAGCTTCGATCTGCTTTGTTAAGGTAGGTACGATTCACAGAAGCAACTAACGTATTTACTTGTCTAACACAAAAACTTTAGTTCTCATTTGCAAGATTTGAAGGAGATTACTCACGATTTCTTGTACGAAAACTATCGAACCGAAAAACTGAGCAAGAGTGACGACCAGATCGATCAACCGTATGTATTAATGGTATGCTGTTATCACTGGTGGTTATGACAAATTTTTTAATTTTTCTTTTCTACAGAGATACGTCTTTCAAAGTAGATGAAATTGCGAATCAAAATGTACGTCTGAAGGAAGAACAGCTCAAGAAAGAAGAGGAGAAGCTGCGTGATATCGAGTTCAAGGTGCAAAGAGAAATTCAAGAGAAGAGGCAAGAGCTACTGGCAAAAGAAGAAGCTCTTCGTTCTCTTGAAGCTCGTTTAGCATCTACTCAAGTTGCTGATGCTTAGAGAAATGAGAAAATTGATTGTGTAGTGCAATTTGTGAGTCATGAACCCAATTTCGAGTACAGTTTGCTTTATGCTATAACATTTTTACATAATTTTTGTGATCATTGCCTAAACAATAAAGGCAATATTCATCTATGGGTATTTTAGACGTTTTTGAAAAGTGTGCACGATCCTATTTCTCTTCTTGCACGGGATCGAATGGAAATAATGCTCCAAAGTAAAAGTGTTGTACTACAGGTGCTTTGCGCAGTACCTCTGCTATGAACATCTTAATCATTCCAGAGTTCACCTTCGCCCAGCCAGGTACTGCCGAAATATCATAAAGCATCGGCGAATGTTCATGGAAAGGGCCACGCTTTACCTTTGGAATGCCAAGTAAGAAAGAGAGCTAGAGTAAGAATACAGAACATGCAGGGTTTGTACTTCAATTACCTCGTTAATGGATTGAATGCATCGAAAATAGAGATAATCCTTAGCAACGCTATTGACAATATCCTCGCTTAGGATAGACTTTGGCCGTAGATTGGGGTCATCTATTTGGAACTCATAAGTTTATGGCTATGGTCGTATTTAGCAGATTACAGTTGCTTACTGATTAGTTGAGCACTTCCCCATAAATATGGAAGAAATTGGTAATCGTCTAATCCCCAAACGCCATGGCTACCCGCTGGCTCCAATGTATATGTTCGTTGTAGCTTCCGAACAACCTCCAAATAACTTTTGATATGTCGAATGAGTTGGATAATCATGACTGTCTTTTCTTGATGTTCGATGAGAACCTACCTTGTGAATACTCGAAGTACGAGTGCTTGAAAGTCTTCTTTTTCAAACACCTTTAACATCGCAAGCCCACATAGCCAAGCACAGAAGCTCAGTTCATGGCCAGAACCATAGTCGATACGGGTGCCATTTCCGAAAGCGTTTTTAAAATACGCTTTTAATTCCGGGAGAGCAATATGAACTTCTCGAGGTAAAGCGTCTTCCATCAAGGCCTCTGCATTCTATACAAACAATTATTCAAAAACTGAATCGTTACCAGATGCAGCATCGGTATTGCCTTGCATCTTACGCACCTCTTCGACCTTGGCCAACCAGATACGAAAAGCTTTGTTGCCAAACCGTTGGGCATTTGAGGCAGGCGGTATATCGTCTATCCAACTGGAAAGGGTATCAAGCAGCTTTAAAACTTTCTTTATATTCTAGAAACAATCGCGTCAGACAGGAATGATCGTGTTTTGCGTTAAGGAAAGAATTCTCACTTCTGATTCATGGCATGGATCTGTTATTTTTTTGTTTGAAACGCTGGTGTTGAGTAGCTTTACAAAGTCGACGATACGAGCAAAAGCTTCACTTTCCGTGAAAGGAGCTATATCTTTATCACTGAATATTCGTTTGACTGGCTCTATTGGTGTGTAATCTTTTAGTAACGATTCATGAGTATGTGTCGCCATCGGCAAGAAAGATTGTTGGGTTGAGATCAAAGTTCAAAGTGAGCTTGCAAATTCGTGGAATAGGATTTACCAATTTTGGAAACCTTGATTGCTGGCTATCTTCATGGCGGCCACAAAATCGTTGCCTTTACAGCAAGTATCTTCCACAAAATATGTAGATGTCTAGCTGGAATACTGTTACGACTTGTTGACGACCCCATCATACTTCATGTTTCAACATAAAATACCAATACCCAAAAAAAGTATGAAAAGACATCTGAGAAGACGGAAAATGTGATTCAGGAGCTGGCGTTTGACACTTCTAATTGAGATTCTTTTCACAATCATTCTGTCGGTAGTCGATGGCGATAAGGATAGGAGTGTAGATATTAGATCTTTATTCTTCGTTTGCAGCAGTGGAAATGGCTTCCCTTCCTTTCCTTATTCTGGAAGCACTTTTAATATTGCCTACTTCCACAACCACGTACAGTTTTGAGCAGTAGAAATACGGTATAGGGATTTTGGTTCAGGTTTTGAACATGTTTATCTGTGATAGCTGTTTGTAAATGCTTTAGATACTATTTTCTACCATTTAGTACCGATCTGCACTTGGTATTAACTTCTCAAGTTTTGGTTGACCAAATCCGTTACTGATTTTTGTCACTGTCAACTCACAAATCTTTTTTGCAACTGCGAGTATGTTCTTTAACGAATGACAGCGAATTTAATGCTCCACACATCAAATATTTTCAAATTTGATGTTGTAGCTGCCTCAAAATTTTATTTTTCGAAGCTTGCATTCTTAAAAGCAAACCTATAGTCTATAATTAGTGCGTTTGATTCAAAGAGATTAAGTTTCGCTCCAGACTGCTCTATTGCTCATGCTTGATTTTATATCACAAATCTGCTACGAAACTGTCTTCTTCGTTGCAAATTACTTGTTAAGAAAGATGACTGAATATCATTCTTGTTACCATGATTTACTTTCCACGGCTGATACGGCTGCTTTGAATGCAGCCAGAATTCATGCTTGAAATGTTCCATTTGCAATTTCGATGTCCCTTCTACTTTCTGCTGAGGTTATTGAAAAGTCTGTCGCTTTTATGGCACTTGTGCTTCATCGTTTGAAACGACTCAGTAGAGTGCTTGTCAATTATCCAAAAGTGATTAATCCTGTATATTTACTCTGAATAATTCTGAATAGCAGCTATGGGATAAAAATATTCAATAACAATCGCAATGTTAAACAATCCATTTCCAGTTTTGGCGGATGACAGGCAACAGTCAGCCACCCGTTGCAAATTTGACGAGTTGCGGAATCTGAATTTTGAGCGATGTGCTCCTCGCTGCGCTGGCTTTTTGGCAACCTTTGCCTTTCCAACCATTAAACTTTTTCATACCTACATTTCGCTCATTTAGCGCACTTCGCCGCATGATGACCGCTCAAGAAAGCTTCAATAACCCACTGAGAAAGTTCAAACTGGTCTTCTTAGGAGAACAGTCGGGTAAGACTAGGCATACTTCAATGTCACTTCCAGGAGATCATCTACACCAGATCACGTTCTAATCCTTTCTCGCTGATGCTTGCTTATAGTGGGCAAAACATCTCTAATTACTCGCTTTATGTATGATACTTTCGACAACACATATCAGGTACGGGTCCGGACATATGAAAGGCTATACTTACGACCGGCCACGATAACACATTCAATAGGCAACGATAGGAATCGATTTTCTCTCTAAAACTATGTATATGGAAGACAGAACTGTTCGCCTCCAATTGTGGGACACGGCAGGACAGGTAAGCTATCTCTTCCTTTCTCTTGATATAAACAAACAATCCTGTGTTGTGGACAATACCTTTGAGGGCTAAACAAACACACTCCTTAGGAGCGATTTCGCAGCTTGATTCCCAGTTATATTCGCGATTCCTCAGTAGCTGTTGTAGTTTACGATATCACAAGTAAGTTAGGCGAGCTTTCGTTTCCGATTTGGCAATGCCATATATATTGACACCATTACATTTCGTGCTGATTCATAGACCGAAATTCATTTTTGAATACCGCCAAATGGATTGACGATGTTCGCGTTGAACGTGGTAACGATGTAATTATAGTTCTCGTAGGAAACAAGACTGATTTAAATGAGAAACGGTAAGCGAACATAGGAAACAAAGGTCTTAACTTAACTGGTTGCTAATCAAATCGTGTGTAACAGGGAAGTCTCAGTCGATGATGGCGAAAAGAAAGCAAAGGAGTATGGAGTGATGTTCATTGAAACCAGCGCAAAGGCGGGCCATAATGTAAATATGGAATTGCTTTTTTTTTGAGTCTTCCGTGCATTGATACTGAACTTGGTAATATTGCAGGTGAAAACCTTGTTTAGAAAGATTGCTCAAGCACTACCCGGCATGGATAACACTGTTGGTGATGCTTCAAAAGACCAGAGTAAGTTTAATACGTTGAAAAAAGCGAGCTTTTTAATGTCTCTAATATTCTTTCCTTTTGTTTAAATAGTGCAAAAAGTTGATTTAAGTAGTACAACCACCGAAGCGAGCAATTGCTCGTGCTAAAACCTTTAGCTTTTCTTTTATGATATCAACAAATTTAACTATCATAGCCAATGAGATGAAAAAGTTTTCTTTTGATAGATACAGCTCTCATAAAGCAAGAATACCAGATATGACATTTAAGCGACAGAATACACTCTATGTTGTACTGACATTTTCATTGTCTGCTGTCGCGCCACTGGTGCAACTAATATACCATGCTTGAGAGGCAAAAGCAGGGCGATATCGGAACAAACGAAGCATAGACCTGTCCGAATAGCTTGGAAATGGTATTCAGTTCTAATGTGGCAATACAGATCTTTATTGCAACATTAATCATGTTCCTGTCCTTCTCAGCTTCGAAATAACAGTCCAATCATTTTTATGTCATTAAGTTGCGCGAAACTGTCTATTTAAACTTCACGTCCTTGCCGATTCAATCGAAATGCCCGGTTATAAAGTGTTAATCTCTAATGATGATGGTGAGTGGTTTTGTGAAGCAATGATTGTGAAACAAGACCGCGGACTAAATCAATATATCTACAGGGCCGCCTAGCGCAGACGAATCCCCTTTCATTCTGACTTTCATTGAGCAATTGGAAGCTCTTGGCTGGGAAGTCAGGTTGGTCTTAGAGTATTGTTTACGAAAGGCGCATGAAAGTGCTGTTTGATGTTGATGCACCCGAAGCGTATGTTTGCCAGATACTCAAAAATCGTGGATATCCAAATCTTTCATGATCAAAGACCACATTGGAGTTAAATATTACAACAGACAGACCAACCGAGTTCAAGCACATAAATCTGCACCGAATGATTTTGTGTTGGTAAGCAGAATCATGAGTGAAATCTATAGGGCTAACCCGCCACTCACACTTGCCAACAGCTAAGCGGTACGCCGGCTACCTGCGTAAATATTGGTCTTCATCACGTCTTCAAAGATACCGATTTTGACCTTGTCATAGCCGGTCCTAACTTTGGCCGTAATTCAGCAAGGTAAGTTGCATTCTGTGTGTGTGCTTCTATACTATATGTTTTAACCAGTATGTGCCATATAATAGCATCTATACGTTGGCATCTGGAACTATTGGTGCAGCTCTGTAAGTCGATATATTGCCTCTTGTCATGCAAATTGTACTCCCGCCATTGACTTGTAGTGTGTTTCTCTTAGAGAAGCGACTCTTTGTAATAAGAAAGCAATTGCTCTGTCATTTGCATTCTATGATCGCGATATCAAGCCTCCAAAAATCAAGAACGCCTGCAACATGGGTAACTTTCCTTCCTTTCCTATCATTGTGTTGATGGAATGTTACTCACATGTCGAATATCTAACAAATTAAATGAAGCTATCAAGGTTATCAGCAAATTGATGGAGATTAATGAATGGCAACCTGCTGGCCTCTACAATATCAATGTGCCACTTGTTGAAGAAGAATGCAGCGTCAAAGTCACGAACATTTACAAAACCAGTTACGGAAGTCTATTCAAACCTGTGACACTGGAGAGCACACCGCAAAATGCAACTAATGATGAGTCTGTGGAGCTGAGTCTAAGAGATGAAGCTGAAAGAGGAGAGCCATTGGAATATAGGTTCGCTCCAGATTTTAAGGTGCTTAGCGGTATTGCTGATGCTGAAGTTGGCACTGACACATGGGCTGTCCACAATAAGCATATCTCAGGTGAGTTGAAGTTGGAGGCGAGTATACATCATTGACGCGTTACTTACTGGTTTGGTGGACATGACAGTGACACCTTTGATTGCATCATACGCTTGCACACCACTGGATAAAGTCCCTAGATTAGAGGCACTTACAAATCTCAACAAACTCTAGATACAGTTTCGCATACATCTGGCGATGAAAGGAGTCTTTCTGACCCCTATATTGTTCATTTATCATAAGAAACAAACTACTCTAACATTATCAACGGCATGGTTTGCCTATGTGTTTTTATCAATGTACAAAGGGTGCATAGCGTCTAAAGGAGGTCGATGATAACTAGAAGAATCGCTTGGCATAGTCCAAAGCGAAGGGAACTGCAGAAGAAATTTAACAATTGCGTTAGCTTTCAAATTTCAAAACTTGTCGAGGAACTCGCGTTTGGCGAAATATTTACCAGCACGGATGGCAACAATGACGGAAACGAAGTTAGAAACATTGCTGATGGTGCGCATTCGGAGGAAAGCCTTCTCCTCAGGAGTGAGTTTTTGCTATATTGCAGTTACTGGTTAGTCAAACATGATGATTTGCGTGATAGATCTGATGGTAGCTGCCTTTACCTGTGGCATGAACATTTCGAGGTGTATGTGTGCAGGTGAAGATTTCGGGGTAAACAAAAAAAAGCGCTAATGTGTGTGTCATTGCATCGGTGGCAGTCACTGAGCACCAAAAAAATTGGCTCGAGGTATGGAGAAAAGATGGTAGACGTGCAAATCGAAAGGTACCACTAGACAGTAATTTTTGAAGAGAAGGACTCTTTCCTTACAGGTATAGCGGATAAAAGGTATACTTTAAGTAACGAGAACGGATTTACCAAGGCAAAATGCTTTTATTAATAGCGGTTTAATTTGGATCACGTTAATTGACGCATTGATTCAGCTATTGTTTGAGATGAAATTTTCTTTCAAAGCTGGCTGCTAACGCCAGTTTTTCCTCCTTCTCTTTATGTCTTACCATATACCTATTGAATTGCCGGGACTGACCTCCATAGTGTCTAATCCTGTGAATGTTTCGTTCGTTGGATTATCACTGGAGACTAGTGGGTTGAACTACTTCTTAGGAAATGTGTCCCACCCCAACGTATTTTTCAAAAACCTATTAATGCAATTGGGTCACACCAGCAATGTAAAATCGCAGAAAGTAATGATCCGAATACCGTGAAGATGTCTAACATAATTTTTTCGCATTAAATGTAGAAGCAACTAACGTTACGCATAGGTGGCGACACACAAGATTCAACCTGGTATGATGCACATCTCTCAACGGATATCATTGTGATGCGAAACTTAAGTGTCGTTCCGAACGAGTGGGTCACTGTTGGTCCTCTTGCATTTGATCAAATGAGCACCCTGTCGTCTACAATGCCTATCAATTGGATCATCGGATTGAACTTCAATGTGTCTTCTGTAGAAAACCCAGAGAATGCACTGGCAATGGCGACGGCCGCGGAAAGCTCGATTGGCGAAAATATTTATGCATTTGAAATTGGAAACGAACCAGATAATTTTGTAACTGTAAAACAACGACCACCAGGATGGAACATGGCTGACTACGTTGAAGAGTGGGCGCCATTCGCACTCAAACTACAACAAACTGTTCCAAGTACCAGGCATCAAGGCATAGAGGCTGCTGTTTTCGGAGGAGGTGGCTGGCGTATTACTGACCTTCTCAACTATGACATTAACGGCAGCACCTTTATAGACACTTTCCAGACTAGCATCAAAGGAGTATCGAAGCACCAATACCAAACAAGCAACTGCAATCTACTTAATCCTCCTGTCCTACAAGATTTGCTCAACCACTCGAGTATTGAAAGCAAAGTTAAGAATGCTGTGAGCGGGTTGAGTTCGGACGACCTAGCCACGTACGCTTTTCGCTTAGGAGAATTCAATAGCGTAAGCTGCGAGGGACGTAACGGTCTATCCAATAGTTTTGCAAGTGCTCTTTGGGCCATTGATTACATGGTAAGAAACAGCGAATTGATTGTAAGCTTTGTAGTCTATTGCGAAGTTCTAAGTCTAATTTGTTGTTCAGATGCTTTTGGCCTATAATAATGTAACCGCATGCAACATACATAACCGTTTTCCAAGCTATTACAATATTGCTGACAGGGTCGGTGGAGTATGGAAAGCACAGCCAGTCTGGTATTCACTGCTGTTCATCGCTCAAGCTTTTGGTGGCATTAAAGGAAACGGCGTCTCTATAACCAGCCTAGCAACAGAAGACCCCGATATGCCAGCATACGGTCTATACAAGCAAGCCATTTTAACGTCTATCATTGTCATTAATCTGAAACGGCCTTCGTCTGGATATCAAAATCAGACTATAACTTTAATAGTCGATACTAGCAAAAACCAATACTCTACCCAACCACTCTATTTATCATCTCTTGTTACGAAAGCTGCTGAATATCAATCCGGGATTCGTTGGGCAAATCAGACGATGGATGGATCGACTGATGGTAAAATCCAGGGAAAGCCATATGCAACTGTGCTGCAGCCTAATGTTTCTAGTTCGTCCATTACCTATTCGTTCGTTATACCAGCATTCTCAGCACATTTACTGGAGTATAGGAAATCTGTCGTCAAAGAAGGCTTTGCTTCTGGTTCTTCTGGGTCTTACGGAAACGTCAAGACTATAACTCGGAATATATTACTATTGATGCTTTTAATTTGTCATTTGAGATGAAACTGTATTATATTATTATATTTACAATGAGAAATGGTTGTTGCGTCTAGAGAACAATCAAAGTCTAATCAATCGTCTATTTCGACTATAGTGAAAGTCTCACTTGGTTGCTGTGTAGCGGTATCCGATCCCTTGCTTGATGTGCGATATATGGTGGAAGTTGGAAAGTCAGGATCATCAGGTGTAGAATCAACTATAAACTCATGGGTTATCTTATCCGTCGTTTGGGTATCTACACGAAACTCTATTTCTGATGCGCGGGTTGGTATGTTTCTAAAGATGCCTTGAAGATATAGATCATATACCAGTTTCTTAGGTGGAGTGTACAAATTGCAAAGCGGGCATTTCCAGTCTGCCATTCCTTTGTTGACCAAAAGATACGATTCCAGATCAAAACACTACATTATATACAGTAAAAGCGTTGAGATTCAGGGGTTCTCTCTCGACATAATCTAAGTTGCAGGCATATTTTTATAACTTACATCGAAATGCTTGCAATCAATCCCTCTTACTGGCGTTTGTATCGTTCTTAAAGTGATTGGACATTGCGAACTTATCCTTAAGGAATCTTGAGAGATAAATAGTAGGTCTGCTTGCTCTGGTACTTGACTAATAGGCGTTAAAGAGCCCGGCAATCCACTCGTTCGAGAAGGTGCGTCAATTGGTGATGTACTCGCTAGCATCTTTTTCAAGAGATTTCGCCAGACGTTTTCCGGAAGGCTGTTCTGCTTCACCAAATCAACAACAGATTCTTCAGTTTCAACCGAATATGTTTCAATTAATAGATTGATATCCTGTAATTGTCCATTGCGGTTAAACACCATAATCAGGGTGGAAGATGTTATTAATCTCTAATACAATACGTACCTCTGTCTCTTTGCTGTCTCTTTGCACCAAAAGTATGTTTTTCCCTTTTACTATCAATGGGGTGATATCCATACAACCATCTTTGCTAATGGTGAAGTTTACTGTCGATTGCTTTGATTTCGTCAAGTGACGCCTCTGCAATGATGATAAAATGTCTGAGTAGGAGCGAAGGTGGTTATCTCATTATGCCTTTCTCCTTACCATTCCTATACTCAGAGTAACGCCGTTCAACATGATGGATAAGTTTTGGGGCCAGTATGTACGCGAAGAATGCGAGTTGGCCTTCCAAATTTTGAGAACAAGCAGCAATGCAGATGGTCGAAGGTCTCCATTTTCCACTTTTAAATTGGTATGTAATCGGCTAAATGCATTGGCGCCGATAAAAAACGGGTAGCTTGTCTTCATCTTTCTCGCAATCAGTTTGACTGGTCCTAGTGTATGCTCAGCATGCAGCATATAATCCCACTTGTTTGTCAGCACGGGGGCTACCTCTAACAATGGATTCTGAAACTTCGATTGTCGCACTTCTTCAGACCAATTGGCTATGAGTACTGTAAAATCTATCAGACATCAAGAATATACCGTCATTAATTTCTTGGAGGCGTTTACTTACATTGATGCTCGGGTGCCAGCTTGTTGCTATCATGAACTTGATCGAACACCTTGAGGGCAAGATCAATATGAGCAGGTCCTGAGTTTTCCTTTACGAGCTGACATATTCTGAATGATTAAAAATATACAACGGGGAGGAAACTGAATTGTATCATCATACCTTCAAACAAAGGAGCATACTCTCCTCATAGCCTGGCTGATAGTAAGGGTGTTCCTTGACAAGGTCTAAAAGATTGCCGCATGCATCTTCAAAAGAATTTATTTCTTGAAGGTTCAGCGATATTCGAGCAAATGCACATATCTGCTCAATAGCTCGAAGAGAATGATTCAATTGATTCACGTCCCGTACTCCTGGTTGCATTGCATGTTTAAATTGAAAGGAAACGGTAATTTGTACAAAAAGTCGCTGACCGCCACTTGCCAGCAATTTTATTTCCCCAAATTTCATACGGTAAAAATTATTGACAAAGGATTAAATGGCAGCAGTCTCCTTTGCCAACCACTTGTAGCCAGGGCTATCCTTGGAAAGCAAAGCACCAACCTTCTCGAGGCACTCAACATGATACTCGTTGACCCATTGCTTTTCTTCAGGGGAGAGTAGGT
This sequence comes from Umbelopsis ramanniana AG, assembly GCF_025399195.1. Lineage (NCBI taxonomy): Eukaryota > Fungi > Mucoromycota > Umbelopsidomycetes > Umbelopsidales > Umbelopsidaceae > Umbelopsis > Umbelopsis ramanniana. The sequence continues at coordinate 27,546 of NW_026252152.1, forward strand.
TTTGGTCGATGAGCTTGTTACCAATGGGAACCAAAGTGACATGCTCAAAGCCTAAGTAGCCGCGGTTACCAAAGTTATGTGGCGTGTCCGCTTTACGGACAAGCAGGACGTTCTCAATACGAATTCCAAACTTTCCGTCTTCGTAATATCCAGGTTCTGCGAAGGTAAATGTGTTTAAGACAGCATTTAGTACGACGGTTGACTCTATTCCACTCCTTCGCATCATTAATTTCAGCTTACCGTTGGTGACCGTCATGCCTTCTGCAAAGGGGCTGTCATTATAGCTGGTACGAGTTCCAATACCGTGGGGACCTTCGTGCACATTCAAAAAGGCACCGACACCGTGGCCGGTTCCATGACGGAAGTCTAAACCATCTCTCCACAATGCGTGTCTGGCAAAAGGATCGAGGAGGTAGCCTGCGAATGACATATGTGAGTCAACCGACAACGTACATTTATGCTATGCTTACTCTCAATAATAAGTATATTACCTGTTGTGCCAAGTGGGAAGACACAACGGTCAATAGCAATATGACCTTGAAGGACTCTGGTGAAGCATCTCTTCTCATAATCGTTGGGTTGACCAAAGTGATAGGTTCTTGTAACATCTGTAGTACCGTCTCTGTATTGACCTCCAGAATCGCAAAGGTAAATGAGCTTAGGATCAATTATCTTGCACGATTCAGGCTCAGGCTTGTAGTGAATGATAGCGCCGTTTGGTCCAGTGGAGGAAATGGTATCAAAAGAAAGTCCAACAAAGTCCTTTTGTTGGCGGCGAAGATTCTCGAGGTAATCTGCAGCCTCGACTTCAGATAACTGCTTGCCTTGTCCAAGCTGATCCTCAAGCCATGCAAAATAGTGGCAGAGAGCAGCTGCATCACGAAGATGGCATTGTCGCATACCTTCCAATTCGGTGGAATTTTTGATAGCCTTAGCATCATTAACCAAAGATCTGTCCATCAAGGTATTTTGCTAGCAAGTATAAACAGCGTCAATATACGAGACTGCATTGACAGCATCCATGGATAGCCATTGAATCTTACCTTTTGGATAGCAACCTCTACAGCCAAACTTGTCTTTGAGTTGATGAGAAGCTTTTTGTTCTCGCTGTTCAATGTTGCAGCCATGTTCTTAAGATCAAGGAAGAAATCGTTATATGGCTTGATGGAGACCTGGTCACCCAAATGTTTTAAGACGTCATTGCCAAGCTTAGCATGATCGACGTACAGAGTAGTTTGATCAAGAGTGACAATAGCGTATGAGAAGAACACAGGATTGCATTCAACGTCGGAACCTCTAAGATTGAAAAGCCATGCAACTTCGTCCAAGGCTGAGATGACAGTACCATAAATCTTCTTCGCTTCGAGATCCTTGCGAAGTGATGCTAGCTTATCAGTATGGCTAACACCTACCAAAAAGAAAACAAGGACGCATCATTATTTGTAGGGTTCGACAAATTGATTGGAATTTACCCTGTCCTCCCAAATACATACCTGCATATTCAATAGGCTGAACAATGACGGGGTCCGTGGGGGGAGCAGGTCTCTCTGCACCCCAAGCAAGATCGACAATGTTCTTTTCAAGCGGAACAAGGACAGAGCCCACAGATTGCAGTTCATATTCCAAGGAAGAAGCGTCGCCTAGTAGGATGAATGCAGAGAAGGGTTGGGTTTGTTTAAGGAATTATTACTTGATTTGGACAAAGGCGGACATCATTTTGCAGTATTGAGCTTACTGGCGGTAATCAATGTGGGGTCGACTCCAATTCGTGATTTAGCCGGTAGATTTTTTACGAGATATTCTTGCCACGTAGGCACCTTAGGTAAACCTTGCTTCATAAGCGTCCAGTTTTCATCCAATTGTTGCGATGCTTGCAAGAAATAGCGACCATCGGTGAACAAAGCTGCCTCCTTTTCAGAAACTACAGCACAACCTATTTGAAGTGAATGGATTATAAGAAAAGACTCAATGCAAGCAAGTGGGTAACAAAAAGGTCAATGGAAGAGAAAAAAAGGGAAGAAGATTCTACTTCGCAGCGAGGGAGAATGCAGTAGGTTCACGCCCACTAGTGCTACTCTGAAATGCTCCGTACCTGCGGATCCAGTGAATCCAGAGATCCAGTGACGACGCTTGTCGCAATCTGCAATGTACTCGCTCTAATGTAGATAGGCGTTATGACACATTAGTCGATTCTGTTAGATTTGCAGGACGTGATCTCGATGGTGAGATTTACCTGATGAGCATCCTCAGAGGGGACGAAGCTGTTGCACGAGAAATAAGGTGAGTGGCAAAGAATGAAGGGTACATTCACGTTGGTAGAGGTACTACTTACAATGCTTGAACGTTATTGGCTTTAAGGAAGTGTCTTGCCTTCTGAAGACGATCGCTGGTGCGGACAACCATATTCAAGATTCGCACGGTCTGTGAAGGAGAACGCATAAGAAGGCTGCCAGGGCCACAAAAGTGTTATTTTGTAAAAGTAGCCAATCAGAGGACATGGCCATTGGTTTTTCAATGGCCGATCACACCTGGAGAACGTTTTTCTTTCCTTTCACCAACATTTGGCTCTATTATCAAAAAGAAGCCTGTCACTTTTTTTTGTGCTATTTGACTTTACCCGTGCTGACCTATCGCATTCTACGAGGCTCTGTCGACTTTGAAGACATCTATTTACTGGAGTACCACCGTGTCCACCAGTAGATTGAATATCCTCCTATTGTGTCCCTGCTATTCTATCCAACCCTTTCTTATATCCAATGCTTGCGAAATCGGAAGCCAAGCCCTCTTCACGCACTTCTTCTCGTGCACAAAAGCAACAAAACTCTCCTTCCAAGTCTTCGAAACGTCCAAGGATAGACGATAAGGCGACGGAAGCCAAGATTGCTAAACTTCGGGTAGCTCAGTCATCTGTAGCCGGATCTCAGAAAGACGACCCCGCATCACCAGACAATAACATCACGTCTTCATCCACATCATCCCCTGAGCCCAACACTCAACACACCACTCGCACGACTACGCGCTCCAATTCTTTAGACTCTAGTAACAACGATACTCCTTCACAAACGCAGGAGGACCTCCCTCCACCAAGACGTACCAGCGCCAGGCGAAGGGTCACCGTCCAACCTACTGCTACCAATACTACTCCGGCTACCAATGCTCGAGAGTCTGCTGACTCTGACAATGAATCCGAAAACCATGCTGGTTCAGACGAAGATGATGCGCATGAAGAAGAAGTGAATTCAGACAAGGAAACGAACAAAAAATCCAAATCTAACAAACGAACTTACACATCTGAAGCAATGAAACAAAGGCAAGTTTGATGCCTTTCCTTCACTTTGCCACTTTTTTTTTCATGTTTTCTTCTCATAATTATTTCGACCATCGCTTCACACACCTAACCTCCCCGTTCTCGCCCCTTTACAGGTTTGAAAATCTGGATCAACAACAAATCCAAATTCGCGAAGGTTCCCACCCACAGTATATACAATTGCTTGAAGATATAGAATCCAAACGGTCTGAAAAATATGGAAATGCTGAATTACGGCGAAAATTGGCTCAAGGCGCCATTACGGCTTGCTACGAAGCAGACAAGAAACAGGCAAACGATCAATACTATGCAAGTGGTTTTTTCTTATTGTTTGAGAAACCGAGTGTCGGTTCCTGATTGATAACGTTAAAAAAAATTAACCTTTTTTTTTTTTCAATAGTTCGGAAGAGTATCGATCCGCAGAGAGATGCTCGATCAAGTTCAACAAAAAATATCAGCACTGCATACAGAATACATCACACTCAAGTTTGGCCAAGGTAACAAACATTCTTTTATAAACTCGGTTAGCATTGACATCGGATTCTGACAAAATGCCCCATTGATGACGTTTAGAATACTCTCTGGCAAAGGCCAAGCTGATTGCGAACTGGGTACCACCGGAGCGACCAACTATGATTAATATCCTTTTTACTGCGGGTTTGCATTGCTTTGGGGGGGAAGAAATTTTTTTTTTCTCTGGCTTTTCCTCTGTTAACAAATTGAGAACGAGCCAGAATTTTTTTTTTGAATAAGGCGTATGTTTGAGCTTGTGTCTGTGACACAGTGGTACTGAAAAAAATGCGAATGTCCTTGACCCATTTCCTTTTTTGGCGTGTTTACGCTCTTTGACTCCAGGTTTACAAGATGATGAGATAGCCCAAGACATGCACTTCGCACGCAACATCATCGACTACGAGCAAGAAGAAGAGGACGACGACGAAGAAGAAGAATCTGAGATCGACCATGAATACGAAGATGAAGTCTTATTTCCAGATCCGAAGGAGAATGAAGTGTCGGAAAATGAACAACCATTGATAGAAAGCAACGATCAACATCATCATTATCGACCTTCGGCACTGTATGCGGTGGGAAGACCACCAGACTCTCGGTACGAACCGCAAATCCCTGACCATAAGAAACCAACCTTTCGTTATATTCCCCGACCACTTGCGCCTCTTCCTCCGCCCAGCATGGCACATCACGAGCACGATCCTGTTCCCGCGTCGAATGGTATGTCACCACCGCACCCTCATATGGCTGCTCCGCGGCCACCTCCAATACCGTCCTCCCCACCCGACAGAATGAATGGTAAAAGCATCGTTCAACGTAAACCTCCCGTCAATATTGCTCCAGCATGGGCTCGTCCGCCACCGCCTCCTCAGCCATCTGGTCGTATTGACTTTGACTTGTCGGGCCCAGATTCCCCTCCACTAGAGACCCTAGCTTCTCTTGCGGATGAACAATACCGACAATATTATTCCAAGCGTTCCTTCATAGTACAAGAAAGAATCAAAGATTACACTGGATCCAAGAAAAAGAAGAAGAAGAGCCATCGACATGGCAAGAAGGCCAAACGTGTGCACGCTGACGGCAAACCTTCATCCAGCAAGGATGTTCTAGTCAGCTAGATTGTTTCCATATGGTTTTTTCTTCTTCTTTTTGCTCTGACATGTTCCAGAGCCCCACCCTGTCTTTTATCCCACTCCATCCCAAGTTTTTCCTCTCTTTCACTCAAATCCCCAGTCCCTTTTGTTTTCTTTACACTTCTGCCCCTTTCTTTAAATATCACTCGTTGCTTCTCTCAAACCATTCCTTTCATGCAAAGTTCCCATCCCTTACCCAATTTTTCTTCTTCTTTTCCTACGCGTTCTTTTTCTTCCTCGAAGGATATTTTGTACTCTATACCCTGTCTCTCTAGAAGGAATAAAGCTTGAAATGACAGCTTGCAAAATATCATTGTACATGCGGCTGTTTTCGGTATTACTTTCGATGTTCAAGACCACATGACCCTCAAATTTTGGTTTTTTTAAGAAATGCTAAAATAATCACCCACCGCCACAACAGATGTGGTCCAGCCCAAATATCACGCAACAATAGGAAAAGAAGTACATAGAAAGAGTTTACATACATTAAGAGAAAACCGAATTTGTAGAAGTGCTGTAGTAGACAAATATGCACACCAATGGGCTATAATGCGCATAGCTGTGAATGTGGGGTGAGTGTGGGGAGGTGCTTCTTCCAGTCCGGTGGAAGATAAACAAGATACAGAGGGAGAACTACAAGGGTGAGAGTAGAAAAAAGGTAGGATAAGGAAGCACAAAATAAGAGAGAGAGAGAGAGACTAAAAAATTCTAGGCTATTGCCAATCGATGCCATGTCTATAACTACAAAAAATATTGACCGCCGGGTCCCACTCCGTTCACACCGAATTGCCTTTGGTTATTCGACAATCTTTCCTGATCAGCTACTGCATTGAAGATCTTGAAGCTTCTTTCTGATATTTCGTCACCATCTCGAATTTCCATGATAGAAGCAACGTTACCGCAACGATAGCAATAGTTAGGAGCTGACCACACCGTCACCAAATTTTCGTCCGGGAACATATACTTGTAGCCTTCTTGTACGAGCTGATGGGCACGGGCGATCAACGAGAGTCCATTGACATGATTAAACTACATAATGTGTTAGGAAAAACCCTGTACTGGCAATTGTTCACTCTCAGTGTAGGGCCATTCAAGGCTCACTTACTTCGCTTGTCACTTTGCCTCCGAATAGCCATCCAGCACCTCGAGGGCTGACAGCCCAGGTCTCAATTTCTTCAGGATCGGACCACATCAGATCACAAAAAGCTCCTTCATGAGGAATTTCTTGTAACCTGTGAATGGTTCGAATCTGATCCAGCGTTCGAACATCAGGAGACAACCCACCGTGTACGCAAAGGACAGTTCCATCAACAATCTAAGGAAAATGGAGAGTTCGCGGGTGAGTTGGGTCCATGAGGCTGATACAGTGCTCATGAATGTACTAACCGCTGCCAAGGTCAGGTAGTCAAAAACAGAACAACAATACTTCCACACATTGGCACTGCCGTATTTTGATTGACATTCATCTACCGGGGGTAAGTGAGTGTCAATAAAGAAAGTACGAGGTTAAACCTTTGAAGAAATACAGAAAGTAACCATGCCATACCATAGAAGCCATATACTTGAGTGATTTGTCTGCTTTCATGGTTACCTCTGAGAAGTGTGATTCGGTGAGGATATCTATTGAGGTTGGAAAGAGAAGACAAATGAATTATTAAGGAGGCTTGACGTGACCCGCAGTGTATGACAAACATACCGGGCTTTTAATGCCATGAGCAGTGTGAATGTTTCCAAACTGTGATGGCCACGGTCAACGAAATCTCCCTATATGAATGGGTAAGCACAGGCAGATGACGATGCCTACGAATTGGAAATACTTTCGTACCATGAATATGTAGTTCGTATCAGGAACATCACCGCCGACTCTGAACAATTCCAACAAATCATAAAATTGACCTGAACGGCAAAAACACATCAGATAACTCATACGTACAGTCGATACCACATTATCAATGCGAGCCTTACCATGTATATCTCCGCATACGGTCACAGGTGAGTGCACAGGCTGTATGTTGGATTCCTCCATGAGTAGTTCTTTAACCTAATCATAAGAGATGCGTGCATAGGTTAGAGAGAATGCTTTCGGTTACTGCATCGCTTCCACTTGAGATGCGCATAATCACAGAGTGCGAAGTCGAAAAAGCCGTCAGGCGAATATGCTTAATCTTGGGGGGCTTTTGGAATGTTGAAACCGGTCAGGATGAACCATCGTATCTAATCAGAAACTCGAGTCGGTTCGGTCTGTTGAGGTGAAAGTACAGGTCGAAGTTCGCTGTGATACTCAAGTGGCAAGCTAGAAAGGTTACAGTGAAACGTTGGAGTTATACTTACCATCTCACATAACTGTTTGATGTCCTGTTCTGCAAGATACTCGCCATTTCGGACAGTCTCAAGCCATTCTTCAGGATTTCCCATAACTATATATTAAAGTAAAGCGTTGGCCAAATGTAAATAGCCTTAGCAACTGGAAATCGTGATTAGATCTACAATCGCTATACGCAATCCGTTGACTCCCGCTCTACAAACGGAAATCCGCCGCTTATAGAGTCACGTGTAAATTCACACGTGACTGAAATGCCATATTTAATATTTTAAAGACCGATGAATGTTTTGCGTTACAATCCTGCAATCTCGATTTGCCTGCAAATGGTCGCATAGAGCTGGTATATCATCATCAATTACGACTACCGAAGTTATGTTTTTCATTATCATAAAATATATTGCATACGTATGACCTTTTTGATTGCGTAAGAGGTTCTTTCTTACTCAGATGAGCTCAGAAAATTGTTTGTTGACCTGAGAGCGTTGTTATACAATCGAGGTCCGATGCTGCTCGACTTCTGACTATCTGTGAGGCATATATGCTGTATTGTACTTCAAATGCCATTGCTCAATTGAAGCTAAATGAAGAAAACTACAGCAAATGATGGTTAACAGGTAGATGTTTCAATATGCACCAAAAAAAACAGCCAGGTTCACAAAGGGCTGCTCTAAGCCACAGTTTGCGAAACATTACGGTGTCGACACTCAAAGCCAACCCTCTATGCAAGTAGTTATCTTTTCATGTATAGCACACAGTCGCGACAATTCAGATAAATGATTTATGTACTTTCGGTCACCTTTTCATAATACAAACAAACATCTACATATGCAGATATTGGTACAGGGTAATATGTAAAGAAGCGTAATGAGTGCTATAAGATACTTGATTTTGGGTTTGTGAAGGAGAATACAGTGGGTAAATAGTGTAGATAGAATGGTGAAGAAACCTGATTATGCCGTAACATCATTAAGCATTAGACGTCGGCCAACTTTCCGGAAGTTGGCGGGAACTTCCTCAACTGGTTTCTGGTCATTCGCAAGTTCTATATCCCAGTATCCATAGCCATTAGTTAAATTAGCGGATTCTTGCATTGCCAGCAATCTCTGCTTCTGAGATGTACCAGTAGGGTATCTCTCATTCATGAGCATTTGCTTAATATCAAGCAAATACTGCTTAAGAGTAGCGAGGTATCTAGCCGTTTGTCTGTGCTTGGAGGACACACAAAGCTGCAAACAAAGGAGTTGATGAGCATACTTGTAAATGTAGATTCATTAAAAACGGATGTTTAACTTACCGCAATACCATCGTCCTTGATAATATAGCCTATTCCAAATCCATTACCAACAGTGGGCCCAAAGCCGAACAAACGAAGCGCAGGATTGCCACAGTTACTGGTACTGATAACGGTGTGATTCATAGTAGTCCAACCTGGATCGGTAAAGATCTTTGGAGTTTTCTCATCCTTGTGCAATCTATCCCACAGCGAGTTAAGTGCATAAAGATGACGATCGTGTCCTAAACCCTTTGAGCAATCTCGAGTGAGCTTTGAATGCTTGAGAATGGCTTTCCTTAAAGAATCCAGAACGCCACGGTTGTCACCATTGCGCTCAGAAAACTTTTTGACGAAGTCAGCAACTTCCGGTGTAACACTACGAATGGCCTCAGTACGTCCGTGTAAGAAAGTTTTGGTCATGGCTACGGCAACATTTTTAGTGACATGAAACCCCCATATGAAAGTTAGCGAATGAATTTACCTGGTTCATAGGTACATTCGATTTTGCCGTAAAGATCATAGTAAGCGGCTTGGAAAGCCATCTGTGGGTGAGAGCATGGATAAATATGATTGCGTTATTTGTACTAAACGCAAGGGGTCTTCAACATTACCTGAACGAAAGCATCTGGGCTGAGCTTCATATCGACGATGAAGCTCTTGCCATAATCGCCAAACTCCAGAACGTTGACTTCATTTTGCAGAATCAAATCGCTCAAACGAGTCTCAGCAAATCGAATACCCAGCTTAAGCTCCTCATTTAACTTCCACTCGATCTTACGAGGGTTAACATCTTGTATGTGATTGGTACCGTTGCTAGAGATGCTGCTTGATCTACGCTTATCACCATTCTGAGTCAAGGAATGGAAGATAGACTTTGTTTGGCTGTTGATTGTTTGGGCAAACCGCAGAATAGTATCTGTGTAGATATCAGATACAAATCGAAGGACAGTGTGACCATCAACACCAGTGTGTTCAAAGTTGATACCGGCACTACCATTCTTACAGACGATAATCTTTTTTGGCAAAAATAAATAAATACAAAAGGCAGTTAGAGGAAGGTATCACATGAGAAAATACCCCGGAGTGGCACAAAATTCAGGGTCCACTTTAGGCTGTGTACCTACCTGCAGCTTATCGTACCATCTATTGGTACATGTTCCAACCTGTACACCCTGATCAATCTCATAACTACCACAAAGCATGTTTGTGCTCAAGTCATCCGATGTCTGGGGGGAAACGTGGTCCAGGCATACAATGAAGAGAGCAGAGTCCACCACCTGGAGGGCTTCTCGATTTTCCTGTCCCTCATTGAGTCGGTCACGAAGTCTTGCCCATACAGGTCTGCTTTCAGTGGTAAGCACACCTACAGCATTCTTGGCAATGTCATGCACGGCGGTTTTAGTGGCATCGGAGCGAATGGCTTTGAGATTGGCCACAATTTCTTTTTCCGTCACAGCAATGTTACCGTCGTCATCAAATACTTCAAAGTGGTAGAATTGTGAATGGGCCAAAACAACAATATGTTTGGCTTGATCGTCCGATTGTATATAACATCCATTCTCCGTTGGCATACGGGCCGTACCAAACAAGCGACTAAATTGGGACATGCAAAGAGGAGTACCGCGAAAAACATCAGGTTCCAGAGACTTGTTGCGTAACGCATACACGAACTTCAGTGTGGAAGTAATGAGAGATGCGGCTCGTACAACTTGGTCACTTCGTTGAGGAGTTGGGTCATCTTCCAAAAGGAAGAATGGGTTCAAGTTCAAGACCACAGAGTCAGTATACTGTAGGTATGAGTCGTACCTATTAGATGAGAGTTTTGAAGAAAATCATCATTAGACCATTGACGAGGTCATGCAGTAGCAAACCTATGACCACAGCACAATGCTTACCAAAATTCTTCAATGTACGATTTCTTGTCAGTAGCATAGGACTTGAGTTTCTCTTGAAGATCCGGTCCTTCATGTTCCAAGAAATGCTGGACGGCCAATTTGGTTGCTTCATGTTGTTTAGGCGTCTTTTCATATAAAAAGCAAGCTTTAGTACCGACTTCCTTACGTTCCTATCCATCTCCAACAAAAAATTTCACGTTACCTGAAGGGCAGTCAAGGCAGCCAAATACTTGTCGGTGGTCTCCTTCAAGTCTGGAATGGGGAGCTTTGGAAGCTTATCCTGCGCCTGGAAAGTGATGCCACCGGTAGGATCGGGGGACAAATGAGGTGATGTGTTTGAAATCATTCGGTAACAAAAGTGAAGAGAAGACGATATCGTCACAGGCTCTATTTGAATGAATTGAGGCCACAGCACATGACAGCCGCTAGTTTCAATCTCAGGACTTTCCGAAACTGTGGAGACGTCTCTTACTGGATCACCCCGCCCGCCGGCTAAAATAATTCAAAGCGGGGCAGTTCCTTGGCTTCCATCAAACCGTCTTATTCCGAAATATTCACAGCCCCTCTGAACATTACATTACACTGCATCATGGAAAGGGTTTCATTCATTGGCAGCGGGCAATTCTGCCCATTTTCATTTTTTTTTTATACTTCCTGCATAGGAAGAAACAAAATGGTTGGTTTGATTAACAAAGATGAGAGTGATGGCGACAGAGTTAGAAAGAAAAGACAAAAGGATAAAGGACTGAATAGTGTGCGAATCTAATTACGTTACTATGTTTAAAAGAGATAAAGAAAAAATTATAAAGACATCTACTGAATTTACTCGGGCTTTCTGGCAACGAAGAAGAACATGGGAGTGAAAAGGTTGGCACGAGCACCTTCAACAAGGGCATCGGCAGCGGTCTCCAAGAACTTCTGGGTATCGTATGAGCCCTTGGGAGCAAGACCAACCTTCTCCAAGACGCGGACCATTTGAGTGGTGGTGAATCGGCCAACGGGGGTCATGGCAATAGTGGTGAGGTAGTCACGTGCAGACTGGCACTTCTTAAATTCACCTTCCAAAGGATAGTACCATTGGACGGAATCGCCAACGTTAGCCAAATCTTGGTGGATCTCAATCTCGAAACCGACGTTGCGAAGAGCTTGAAGACATTCGGCGATTCTACGCATCTTGGGGATACCGTTACCGATCTCAATACCGTGGGCAATACGGTGATGATCAGCGTTGGTCTCATCATAGTCATCAGTCATACACCATTCGTAGCAACCGAAGGCACCACCGGGCTTCAAAACGCGGAAAATTTCACCATAGACGCCTTCAAACTTGGGAGCGTGGACAGTAGCTTCGATAGCATAGACAGCATCATATTGAGCCTCTTCGAAGGGCATTTCCATGAAGTTACCCTAAAGTGGAGATCAAACACGTTAATTTTTTTTATCATAATTCACTCTGATCTCCCCATGCAAATATACCACATACCTTGATGAAGTTGGTCTGGTGTTCAAGACCTTCCTTTTTGGCGTAGTGGAAAGCTCTGGCGATCTGGTAATCGTTGTTGTTAAGACCGGTGATGTGAGCACCAGTGAAGTGAGCAATCTCACGAGCGGGACCACCTATTCACAAATCAGTTAGTAAAGCTAGAATAGTACGTGATATCAATTTTTGACCAGATCAACGCGTACCAACACCACAACCAACGTCAAGAACGCGGTAGTTAGACTTGATGTTCATCTTGAAGGCAAGATAATGCTCATGACGAGCGATAGCCTTGTTGAATTCCTCACCGGGATAAAAGCGGGAGAAATGGAAAGAAGTACCCCAACCATACTATATAAGTGAGCAGATGATGAGTATAATGTCCAACCCCTGAATGTCAGTTCCGCAAAATGACAGGTACAGAACAAGATGCTAATAATTACCTCATAGAAATCAGTGGCCAAGTTGTAGTAAGTGTTGGTCAACTGAGTGTATGAGTCGAGACGCTTCTTTTCGTCCTCTTCAGTTTCGTTCTCTGGCTTCTTCCACAAGCTAAGGTAATCACCAGTAGCAGCGTTGTGGACATTCTTGTTCTTGGAAGCCATCTTGGACAAAAAGCCGGTCTTAAGCTCATCACCGTGGAGGGCGCGAGAGAAAGCCAAATCCTCAGAGTGAGAGGTAGAGACAACACCGTTAGACATGTTTGTAGAAGAGATGAAGGAACGAGATGGATGATGATGAAATACTATTATTCTGTATTAAAAATAATTTTTTTTGCCTGGGCGTGAAACAAAGTCCGCTATAGCCAAGGAGTGTCGCACAGTGAGTCCGTAATTCAATTTTGCTGCTCTTCAGTCCGAACAACGTTCAATTTGGATAGACATCTGAGGTGGAATTCACAAACGCTTATACGGCGAACCTGAATACGCCTAAACTACATGCTGTATTATAAGACTCCCTTTAGATGGCAAGTACTTTGTTTGTGCGTTATCCTTGTTCAAAACACGTGAAAGGCTTTCCCAAAGCGTGCACCTACTTTGTTGGTTGTTGGTTGGCTAGGAGGTTCGGACACAATCTTTTTTTGAGGCGAACGTTCCATGGGTTCCTGCATCGACTTCTTATACATATGATGTTCATTTATTTTAAATCGAATGGAGACTGGTCTTGTACTTTACATTCGTTTCATCCTACTTACTTCTCAATTCGGACTTCGCTTGTACGACAATAGGTAGATCCTTTATCTACAGGCATAGGCCATGTAGCTTGAGCTGCATCACACTCCACTGACAGGCGCTATTTGCCTCCGAAAATCACAGTGTAGTGCAACGGCTGCCTTTCAACTTGTCACATTGACAGCTACCAATAATTTGACATACCTCAACTTAATATACAGACGGTTTGAGTTAAGGTTATTTGACTCCTGAAGGTGGTATCATTAACCTGTCGTCTTCTGATGTAGGCGAGTTTCGGATATCGAAACTTGCAGGTCAGCATAATTGACAAAACGTTATCTCTAACGGTAGATTGATCAAGCTCCTAAACTACTATCCATATTGGAAGCAAACTACCTTACTTCATTTACTGGGATTTTATATGTTCACAAAAGTATTTCATAGTTACAGGAAAGTAGGGCCTGCAAAGTAACATAGCGCATGTAATGCATACAGTATAAAGCAAATTTCAAAATTTCTCGAGAAAACTATTATTTTGTAGCCAAAAGCTTCAAACCAACGAGTTTCTTCTATTTTGCACTTACCGTGACTCTGCAAATGAAAAAGTGAAGGACGGTAGTGTCTGAGCCAATCGAACCATTCATACTCCGCCAACAGTGCTGGCTCAAAAGCTCATTGCCAAAGTGCGTAAGCCAGTCTCAGCGGATCATCATGTACAGACAATCTAATCGGATATCGATCTGGTTGCTGATTGGCACTCTGCTTGCAAGCTGTATTCAGATTGCACATGCAGTTTTTGAGGATCAAGCAGGTGTACTTGACTGGTAAGTGGCAACGTCCAGGCAAAGTAGTGTCGAAGCACGACGTGTTAAAATATATCGATGCAGGCATCATGCGTGGATTGGAACTCCAGAAATTGCGACCGAAAGAAACGGCCTGATATATACTGTGACTTCTCGCAATGTGATAGCAGCACTTAACGCTTCGACTGGTGAAATAGGTATGCCGATAAAGTTTGCAAAACAAAGCATTCCGCCTCGGGGCCATTGGGTTAACACCGATTGATTCCGCATAGAATGGAGACAGCTATTGGAGAGACCAGTTGCTAGTTTCAAGATGAACGATGACGGTAATTGTTTGTCTTTTGCTCCATTATGCCGCATATGATATCGTCTAATGACACCAAACATACCAGCTCTCTTCACCATTACCGACGAGAAACTTCCACTTTTGCAAGTTTGGGACTCACCTTCTGGAAAACTTTTGTGGCAGGATAGGAAGGTAGACGACCTATCCAAGGATGCTGCAATTTTGGATGCTGTGTTTTTGTCGACTGGCGATGTGGCTATTTTGACCTCTTCCGGATCCGTTGTCATTCGTACAAAGGATGGTGGCCAGCATTGGCGTTGGGTTCCTGAGCTTAGGTGAGTTGGGCGGGCGGGGAAATACTATGGGCGTTGTGCATTGGTCTAATGAGGTTTGTGTAATGTCTCTTTCAAGCTCTTCAACGACACCTGTATCTCTGGCTGAAGTAGATGGCCATGTGTATGTGATTAACGAACACAAAGGCGTTTTGTCAAACTCCCTGCAAGTGCACAAACTAGATACGCAGCATGGAATTGTTCAAGATGAATACAAACTATCTGCTTCCCCGAAAGATCTGGACCTGGTCAAGGTGATTAATGGCCACGTTGTATGGATCGAGAAAAATCATATCAAAACGAACGCATTGGGATCTTCTGATATTTCGACAGTATCAATCGATGTAAGTTTCATCTGCTTTAACCAAGTTTGCATTCTTATGCCTTTTCTCAATGGTTAACTTGAATACGTCGCTGCCTGTTAGTCTTTTGAAGCCTTCCATTCAAAGGCGATCATCTCCGACACCTACGCCATCACCATTTTAGATCAAGGTTCTAATGAATTCCTTTTGACTGGTCAATTTATCAGTGACGAACAACCCTATCATGTCGCAGCTGTGTTGAAGGTCGATGGAAATGCTGTGAAACTCACTTTGAATTTAGGAACTAGCGTAAGCACTTGGGGTTATTCTACATACACGTTGCTTCATCTTGCTCATAAACTTTATCACTTTAGTTCTACTCACATACTGTCTCTGCTCACGGAAATACTGTAGCAGCTTTGCAACGTCAATCAAAGAATACTCTGACATTGCTTTTGAAGCATACAAAGAGCGATGCTGAAACTGCCAAATCTATTATCGAGCATTCATCTGATCATACTGGCGAAGTACGCTACTTTTCCTTGCTATCAACCGTCCCTTTGCATACCCTCGTTGTTTATGACGACGGATCAATGAGATTATATCATGGATCTGACCTTGCTTGGTCAAGAGAAGAGTCCCTTGCTTATATCGCTGACTCCGAGTTTGTTGATTTACCAGAAGAAAAGCTGTGGTCCCAAATGGCTGATGAAACGTCTGAAGTTCCTGAACAACACAGTCCTATCCAGCGATACATTCATCGATTGCAATCTGATATTGCAAAGCTTCCCGAATTGCCTCAGTGGTTCCTAACTCGTTTCAGCGGTGTCATGGAAGCCTTGCAAAAGAAGCGTGAGCTCACGCCTGTGTATCTTTCCCAACAATCTTTGAATGACTCAGAGACACCTTCCATGATCTACAGAGATAACTTTGGTTTGCGTAAGCTTATCATCAGCGTCACATCAACAGGAAAGGTAGTTGCTCAAGACACGCAGAACCAGGGTAAATTGATTTGGGCCAAGTACTATCCAAATGTCCAATTTGAACAAGTCATTTCCGTTCGTGCTGCCACTGTCAAGATGCCACCGCTTATTGTCGCCATTGGTCGGAATGTTGAAGAGGGTACTATGGTGCTCTACAGATTGAACGCATTGGATGGTGATGAATACTATACTGAGGATGCTTCCATTGCTGAATCTTTTGACCCCATTCTGGAAACCCCTACGATTGCAACCAAAGTCTTCACGTTGCCGGTACAAGAGCCCGATGAACGTACTCAGATTCTTGCTTTGTATGATGCAGGCACCACTCGTGTTTACATCTATCCCGATACTGAAGGTGCCAGATCAGCTTTCAGTGAATTTTTGCCATCCTTTTATTTCTCCCTGGTGAACAAGGACTCAACCGCTATTAAAGGTTACCAAGTTGTCGAAGGTTATCGCGGCAGTTTGACCGCATCAGCCGTCTGGAACTTTGATGTTCCAAAGGGATCCACTTTGGTTGCTCTCGGAAGCCGCTCACCCCACGAGAAAGTTGCTTCTCTTGGACGTGTTTTGGGCAACCGCAATGTCTTGTACAAGTACCTCAATCCAAATCTGTTTGCTGTAGCCATTGCCGATCCCCAGGCTCAAACCATGACCCTTACCTTACTTGATGGTGTAAAGGGTTCTGTATTATATCAGGTCACTCATGAGGATGTCGATACCATACATCACGACGTCCACATCGGAACAAGCGAAAACTGGATTGTCTACCATTACTGGAGCAATGGTGCCATCAGAGGTTCTGCTAAGGCGTATCAAGTTTCTGTGTTGGAATTGTATGAAGGCAGCGGTGAAAATGAGCGTATTGACAGGTAACTCACATATATTATGTACCAGTAAAATTGATCGTATCAATCCACTCAACTTCATGTTCACTCCTTCCATAGCAAATCGCTCTCGGGGTACGATAATCAACGGCCTCATATCCGAGCTGACACTTTTGTGTTCCCTTACGGGGTTCGTACTCTAGGTATCACTGATACAAGAAATGGCGTTTCAACTCGGGAAGTTCTATGTATGGATTTCTAAGATATGTTTGATTTTGCACGAGTACAATTACTAATGTGGGTCGAACAAAGTTGGTTTGAACAATAATCAGATATTAGGAGTCAGCAGACGCATGTTGGATTCTAGAAGACCCAGAGAAAAGCCAAACAAGGAACACCAAGAAGAGGGACTTATTCCGTACGGACCTATTCCAGACGAGCGCAAGATGTTCTTGTCCTATTCCCTTGAGGTAAGGCTAACACTCCAAATAGCATACGACTTTTCGTATACAACTAACAAAAAATCCCCGAACTTTATTTAATATAATAGGTACTTGGTATGGAATCGATCATCACTGCACCGGCATTACTAGAATCGACATCGCTTGTTTTCGCTTACGGACTTGATACTTTCTTCACATACCGTGCACCAAGTCGACAATTCGACGTGTTAAGCGAAGAGTTCAACAAAAGCCAACTTTTATTGACCATTGTTGCTCTTGTTGTCGCTATTTTCGTGACAGGGCCAATGGTTCGTCGCAAGAGAGTCAACACCTTATGGAAATAAGCTTTTGATCCCAGTATGACACTCATTAAAAAACGTAGAGAAATGTTCTGTCACAATTTTTTAAAAATTCCATCGTCCCGTAAAGTTACAGACAGACAGGGGTTATGGTGAAGACACGGGGTGTTGCCAGGAAAAAGGCAGCGCTAAGCTTCGAACTTGAGAACCCCTCTTTTCTTTTTCACTTTTTGTTTTATTTTAAATCTCATCCATCTCATCCATCTCTTACTTCGGTACGTCACGGTACATGGCAGAGATAAAAAAGGATGGCTATGTGTCTGTCAAAGAAGACGGTATTCGATCTTGGATATGGTCCAAGCGTTATGTCATCTTGAGAGATCAGACATTGACTTTTCATCGAAATGAGGTAAATCCTTTCGTTACTTTATGACTGGGGCAGAAGGCAAAGAGGATGCATACAGGGTGCTAAAATAATTAAAAAGAAAAAAATGGGGGAAAACGAGAGGTGTAATGTCCAGCGTCATGAATATAATGATCGGCAGATCGCCATGCCAAACCTGTACATGGAATGTAGCCTTCGGTTATCTTATTAATATTTGTTTGCTTTCTTCTACTTGGTCCGATTATAGCAAATTGGTCAATGTCTGGCATTGATCTTTTTGAAGGAGATAGTCAACGTCCACCGAAACGATCTAAAGCCATACTGTTTCGAGATAGCCACGGCCGACAAAGCATTCAACATCGCATGTAAGAATGATGAAGAGCTATATTCTTGGATGGATGAGATTTATAGCGTACGTCTGTTCTACCAATTTAAAACGAGGAACGTGCCTGTACTGACATTCAAAAACCTCATTCTTGAATTTCTAAAGAACTCGCCATTAGGGACATCCTGTCCCACTAACTTTGTTCATCGTATTCATGTTGGCTTTGATCCTGATACGGGAACATTTACGGTAAGTTGTGTAGTTATTCGGGTATAAGAAGGAAAGGATAAACATTGCCATGCCTCTGTCGGCATGCTCGCTGCATACAAGTACGCCCTCATGCGAGCATAAATAAGCGGATAAATGCTCACTTACTCTCTGTCCGCATTCTTTAGGGCCTGCCAGATCAATGGAACACTTTATTGAAGCACAGTAAAATTACTGAGGAAGATGCAGCAAAAAATCCACAAGCTGTGCTAGATGTCCTTCAGTTTTTCACTGAGCAGGCTAAAGATGACAGTGGTCATTTTGAAGTAGGAGATGTCGGGGAGCAACAGAAGGATTGGGCAGGCCCCTTGCAGCAGCCAAAGCCAAAACCCAAGCCAAGTCAATCATCTCCTACACCCAGACGAGTGAAAACACCACCAATTGAGGCACAACCCGACAAAAAAAAGGTAGTTCCTGCAAATGAACAACCACCCATCCCCGACGAAAACACTCAGCCTGTAAGGTTTCATGCTAATTTATGGCAACGTGACAAATGAATTATGTGGTACCGTATTTACAATACCATGACCCTTTCTCTCTAACAGCGAATAAAGGTGTCTCTATCAACTGCTCCTATACCACCCCTCCCGCCTAGTCCTAGATTACCACAAACACCATACCTCAATGCGGTAGGTTGATCAGAAGCAATAATATCACCTGGCTTGCCCACACTCACACTACCACAGCCTACTTCAGCACCAAAACGTGCACCTGAAGTAGCAGATAATCTTCTTTCGCCAGACAGGGGATCACCAGCAAGATATCGGAAAAATAGTTCAGCCAGGTCACCACCAACACCACAGCCGTCTCTATCTCTTGGACTGCCACAGCGCGTACGACCAACACCATCCAAGTCTGCGGTAACGACTGGGCTACCTTCAGCAAGGTATCGTGATCGGGATCGAAAGCGAGAGAGGGAGCGTGAGATTGAAAAACGAGTAGACAAGATTCAGCCAGCCTATGAGCGTGAGATCAAACTTGCAACCAAGTTCGCTGACACGCCGAGCGCATACGCTCCATTGTCAGAAAACACCGCAGTAGTTCCGTCAACCATCTTTAGGCGACATGAGAAGCGAATAAGTAAGATGTCGGAATCCGAGATCATGGAAAAATTAAGTAATAGCCCATTTCGTTTCCATTCCAGATTGCTTCATGTCTTTCTTTATGTTAACTTTGATTGACAGGATCCATAGTTTCAAAGGAAGATCCAATTACGTTGTACAAACGAAGCAAACGTGTGGGACAAGGGTAAGATAATGGGGCCATGTTCAATATAGACTGGCCATTGCCAGCCATAATGACCATTCATATCTTTGTTAAACAGGGCTTCAGGGTCAGTTTATCTTGCAACCCATTTGGGAAGTAACAAGCGAGTAGCCATCAAACAAATGGAGATAGGCTCGCAAGCACGAAAAGATCTGATTGTGAACGAAATCATCATTATGAGAGAGTCACGTCATCCCAACATCGTGAACTATCTTGACTCATTCTTAGTCAAAGGAGATCTATGGGTTGTCATGGAATATATGGAGGGTGGGCCACTGACGGATGTGATTGCTAAGCACAAGATGGACGAGACCCAAATTGCAACGGTATGCTTGGAAACGGCGAAAGGTCTACAGCATCTGCATAGTCGACGCATTATACATCGTGATATCAAGAGCGACAACGTACTGCTCAATGCATATGGACAGATCAAAATCAGCGATTTCGGGTATTGTGCAAGATTGACAGCTCAGAAAAGTAAACGGGTGACAATGGTCGGCACACCTTATTGGGTTAGTATGAGCTTTTTGTTGCATGCATGATCGGCTCAAATGAAATGTTACTAAATCAATGCAATAACGTGAAGATGGCGCCGGAAGTTGTGAAGGCAAGAGAGTACGGAACGAAAGTCGACATATGGTCACTCGGCATTATGGCCATCGAAATGATCGAAGGCGACCCTCCGTACATGGAAGAGGAACAACTAAAAGCACTCTATTTGATCCGAACCAATGGCACGCCACAACTCAAGAATCCAGAACTACTCTCCAGAGACCTTAAAACATTTCTGGCTATCTGCCTTTGTGTGGATGTCAGAAGTCGTGCTTCGGCCGACGAACTATTACAGGTAAGGATTCCAGTGGCTTGGGGGTTGGCAACTCCGTTACAAATTTCAACTCATTCCCTGTGTCATCTCCGCGCACCTATAGCATTCATTCATGCAGCGGGCGGGAACCATTGAGACTTTAGCTTCGTTACTAAGGACAAGAATCTAAAAGTCGATGTCCAGCATTCATCAGCGACAGAACAATAGAGATCGATTTTGCAGTGCAACAAGTGAGCAACATTTAAAAGTGTTGGCTCACAATTATTTTTAATAGAAAAAAAAAATGTATACGAATGGATGGTTTTTTGGTCTAGTCTCTGAATGATACAAAAAAAGTTGAATACAAGAGCATTCCTTGATGGGAGGGTGGATTTAAATATATGGAGAATGCATCCACAGCTAGTTTACCAACCACGCTTGGCCATCTTTTGGTCTTCAGTAAGCTCATCAAGGTTGATACCAACCATAGCCTCACCCAAATCCTCAGAGACCTCAGCGAGGACCTTGGCGTCATTGAAGTGAGTGACGGCTTGGACGATAGCCTTTGCGCGCTTGGCGGGATCGCCAGACTTGAAGATACCAGAACCAACGAAGACACCATCACAGCCCAATTGCTAAAGGAGAAACATACAATTAGTCACTGACAACACTTTGGAAAGGTATATGCAAACTTTCATGCCAAACTTACCATCATGAGAGCAGCATCGGCGGGGGTGGCAACACCACCAGCAGCGAAGTTAACAACGGGAAGACGGCCCAACTTGGCGGTTTCCTTGAGGAGGTTGTAAGGAGCCTGGAGATCCTTAGCATAAGCATAAAGTTCCTCATCAGACATGCTGGCAGCACGACGGATCTCGGCGTTGACGGTACGGATGTGACGGACAGCCTCAACAACGTTACCAGTACCAGCCTCACCCTTGGTACGGATGAAAGCAGCACCTTCGCTGATACGGCGGAGAGCCTCACCGAGGTTCTTGGCACCGCAAACGTAAGGGACCTTGAAGTTGTGCTTGTTGATGTGGTTGGCTTCATCAGCGGGGGTAAGAACCTCAGACTCGTCAATGTAATCAACGCCAATGGATTCGATGATCTGGGCCTCGACAAAGTGACCAATGCGGACCTTGGCCATGACGGGGATAGTGACAGCTTCAATGATTTCCTTGATCATCTTAGGGTCAGACATACGGGCAACGCCACCTGTAAATGACGAAGAAAGGAAAAAAAAATTATTAGAAACCATCGGTTTCGGATCGACAATTGCTCCTTCGCCAGTCCAACTTACCGTTCTTGCGGATATCAGCGGGGACACGCTCAAGAGCCATGACGGCGCAAGCACCGGCTTCCTCAGCAATGATAGCTTGTTCAGCGTTGATAACGTCCATGATAACACCGCCCTATTATCGAATGCAATCTCGATCAGCCGTCAAGTAAAAAGGCAAATGCCCGGGGTAACGTGTAACTTACCTTCAACATTTGAGCAAGGCCAGCCTTGACACTGTATGAGGCTTGTTTGGAGTCGTTTTGAGAGCCGGCATTACCGTGCAAATTGACAGGAGTAGAGAATTCAGCAGACATTTTCTGATGTGTGAGAGGTAAGAAGACAATCGTGGAGGAGGAAATTTTTTGAGTTTTTATTTATTGCTGAGTGACTCACAAAAGCGTGAGAAGACAAATCGGCCATTGGTTGGGCAGTTTGCTTCCCAGCTTGGCTTCAATTGACTTGCAGTGAAATTTCCCAAAGTTTCGCTCATTACTCTAGCGAGCATTAAGAGCTCGTTAAGAGAAACGCAGATAGCATGTGTTTGTGATATGATCTATGAAGGGAGGGTTGGAATCCGGACCTTGGGGTACCCTGACTGTTTTTTCTTATTTGCACTTGACATGAGATGTACGGATTCGGCTGCTATTTTTTCCGGTCAAAAATACCGTGTATATTTCAAAGTAGCTTTTTCATATTCTGGTCTTTGTAACCACCTCTGTTGCCGTTGACGCTGGTGCCATATAGATTGCTCAGCATGGATCGCTCTCACGATCCAGGTGGTGGAGATGTGCGCCTTTTGAAAAGAGACTCTCACCGATGACTAATGCCTGCTTTTAGCAACGTTTGTTTGTGTTCAGTGACCATGATATAAAACCAATTGAGATCCTGCCTCGAAAATGCGCTCTTTCAATGGTGCAACTTGCTTCACTGTATCCTTATCAGCTGAAAACCGATTGATCGCGGAGAATGATTTTGTTCAGTGACCAAGGATGAGCAGCAGTAGATACACAGAGACTGCGGTACTAACTGCTATTCACCGATCTGCGAGTGGGCCGACTAAAAGGTGGGTATGCGTAGATACTAAACAATTCATGTTCTAAATATCGTATATGGACCATCCAAATTGGAAGCCACTTTATATCATCTCTCAGCGCACAACTGTAGCGAAACTGTTATACTTACGTCAACACTACACATAAATCGTGCACGATGATGAATCGTCAACTTGTGAACGTCTATGAGGGAGATCTAGAGGTGCCAAAAGTCGAACTTGCTTTTATATAACTTTCAATGGCTGAGGAGTTTTATTTCTACAGGGTTCGGAGACCCTTCGGACTGGTTGCACTGAAATGAATCTCTGACGAGTTTTAACTTATACATGCGCTACATTAAGGATCCCCCATTCAATATATGATTTTCGCAGGCCAAAATATCTTATATTATTAGTAACCTATTTCGGATGGATTTGATTTATATAATGATGCATTTGAAGCAAGTGGAGAGGTTTTGAGCACGCTACTGATTATTTGGCGGCAAATGCCATTACAGCGTTGAAAATTTTATGTTCCGACGTAGCCTGTGGACGTGCATTTGCTCACTTTACCACACATTCTAAACAGCTTTGGTACATGACTGAACAAGGACCTCGTAGATCCTTGGACCAGAACAAGGATGCTCAGATTGCAGCCGTTTTGGTAGTAGGATTTCACCATGCTTATGGCCCTATCTTGGAGTTTTGCTATCCGCCACTTCCCCAGCGTCAGGGTCAGGATCCCCAAACCACACTAGAGAAGATAGAGCTGCCTGAGGAATGGAGTTTTCTTCCATTCTTGGCCCTTCCAGGTAAGGAATGGGACACGATAGGAATATAAGGTACCGTATTGTCTTACTGAGCGCTGGTATCTTACATCATTATAGACGGCGCACACCAAAAGGACGAAGACTTTTCTTATTTTCATCTGCCACCCGTCGCTGGTTGGGAGGTTGCTGAGACAACTTTGTTTGGAATATCGTGTAATCGACAGATAGCATCTAATGTATGTCGCTATTTATTTGTTTGTATCAAAGCTATCTATACTCATCATGGTTCTACAGGATTTACTGGTGAAATCGTCTGATGTCACTCGCTCCATCGTTCAGAAGGCGGTTGTGGTTTTGGCGCGACAACCCATTTTTGGTCCTATTAGGCAGAAACTCGCCGTCATTACCGCTGCCTGGTTCAATGAGAAGGACTTTACCAAGCTTGATATACTATATGTACGTACACTCCTTCAACTAATTGCTTTTCGTTGATCCCCGCTGTTAGAGTTATACTCAACGTTTATTACTTGTCAGAACTTTTATGACAACCTTAATTTAACACATATTGGACCTATTGACGACCCTACCTTGTATATGGGTAAGAACAATCTCGGAATTATTGTTGTGGTGGGTTTCACCTTTATATTGATCCTTTTGTCGTCCAGGAACATCGCTTCGAGAGCTATGCCAAAAATTTCGATCCAAGACTTTGACTTTGATAAAATTGCTTCTACTTGAGAAACGGGTACGTTCATTCAGAGAGAATTCATCGTATAAGTGCAAACTGCTGACTCGTTTTATCAGATATTATTCTATGGATACCCTGTCGAGCAGCTGTGCACATTCCAATATTCTCTCATTTCGTTAATACCAGGTATATGCCATGTTCTTATGACAGGCTTACGTTTTTGCTGGTATTGAGTAACCCTCCTTCCATAGGACTTTTGAGGACTCTTCAAGACTCAGGTGACCCATCATTAGACACCTCAACGGAGAACTTGGAAGTGACGGAAGCCAAGATCCTCTCAAACGGAAATAAAGCAAGTCTTTTGAAATACATGGGGCTTCCACTGCATTTATTTGGAAAGGTATGCGATATTTCGTGCTCAAGACTGGACTTGCATTTTGATATTGACAGGCTTTACCAGGGCTCATTCTTTCAACCGTACCTACCTCTACAACAAATTGATATGCTCTCTGACAAAGATACTCATTCGTATCTAGTTGGCACTACCAATCAACTCTTTTTTCATCAAAAGACAGAGATCAATTTTGATGTGCTCGTCCATGTAAGTTACGTTGCATATATCTAAAAGCAGATTGGCAACAACTCAATCATATGTTGTATATGTAGGTGGAAAATGGAACACTTGAGTTTTTTGACCCACAATTAGCGTCCCTTGTAAGCCATACAACGGCTGATCGACGGTGGATGGATAAACTCACTAAAGTCATTAATGCCACTTGGGATCCAGCAGGTAACTGACATTGCAATGGCTAATTCCCGTCGTAGCACATGATTGAACCTTGGTTTCACCTACAGACCCCACTAGACCTATACAAAATACGTACCTGGGATCGGATGATTATTTAAGAGCACGCTTTGAAGAGTATATTATGTCACTTCTATCCAGCGTCAAGTATGCACAGGCATTTGATCCTAAGAACGCCTTCAAAAGCGAAAGTACTATGGATGAGATCATGAGAGATGAAGAAAAAGGTAGGTTTTCATGATGCACAGGCGCCGCCCGAGGATCAAAGTCTTATGTTTATTTCCATACGATAGAAAAGAATTACTTGCTTGACTATGGAATGAATTGGGTCAATGCGTGGAGAAAGACAAACAATTACCAACTCTGGGATGAGTTCACGGATCACGAGATATACGAAATAGTGGAGCCAGGGTATGTATCTATAACAAATGATGTGAGTAAACTGTTTTGTAACGTTATTCCCATAAGGCACCCCGGACAAGGCAACATGTCACTAGGTGATTTACAGAATTCATTGTCAAAGTAAGTGATTTTTTCTAATCCATCGTTCAATCGAACATGGAAAAGGTAGCTGGTTCCAAACTGGCGCAAGTGGCTATGGAGCATTAATTTTACAACTTGCATAGTCGCATAAGAGACATGAGAATTCGACAAAATCTATCACCGCTGCGGCAGTCGCTGACAAAGGCTGTGTCGACCGGAGGATCGAATATATCGCGGGCTGTATCTAGTGGCGGAATCCGTTTAATGCGAGGGGTGGATGCATTGTGGACCGAGTTTGAAAAAGGTATGCAGGAAGACCCTGAGCACATTCCATCAGACTCGGCGTCAGGACGGAGTGCTTCATCGACGTCGTCTATCCCAGGTATTGCCGCTTGAAAAAAAGTTATGAATGTTTGGATTTGAATCAGAGTGCTTACAATACAATAATAGACGACCAAAAAAAAGGGAGGCAGGGGTACCCACCTGCAGCCCAGCCCAGAAAGTCTCCAGCCTCTGAAAGCTCGTCAGATATGAGCCCTTTTCTCGAGTCGACATCACAGCAAGCCGGCCGCTTATTCACTAACGTGTCTTCTTTCTTATCCCGCAAACAGAAGGAAATTTCAAAAGCGATGGAGGTAATTTTTTTGCAGCACCTAGAACATAGAATAAGGCGAACTGTCTATGGGCTATAAAACTAATACTTTACGTCCAAGGAATCCATGGCTCAAGCTGAAAAACGTAGAGAGGCAAGATCGGAGGTAACAAATGCTCAGCCCCATAAAAATGCTATTGTTGGCAATGAGCCTGCCGTACCAGCGACCTATCCACCGCCACAAACGAATGCGCATAAGCCTTCTATCAAAACAAATCGATCTGGACAACAAGGAATAAGCAGTAGCCTTAGTTCATCTGTAGACAGTCTCGGCAAGAAGAGTGAAGCAAACAATGTTCAAAATAATAGCCTTCGATATGACTAGACAATCATGTATGTTTCAGTACCAAGCACACCACCAAAGTAATATATTTGTCCATTTCTTTTTAAAAATATCAACATTGTCTTAGCCCATGCCAAAATGGGATTGTATACACAAACTATCAAAAGTGCGTTGTCATGACAGCTTCATCCGATGCGACGGATGGAATGACATAAGGTTCTGTGATACTGTTTTCTGTATTCATTTCTATCAGGCTGGTAGAGCAATAAGCCAAGGGCTTTAGTTTAAAAGGGTTTGTTCTCGGAAATCCCGGTATAGCTTTGGGGGGCTTGGAGCTCAGAGGTGTAAATATGGAAACCGCATTTGTGGCGGAACCAGTGTGTTCGACTAGTATATGAGTGCCGTTCTTCCAGCAACTCCCAGAAAATCATTGCGCTCTACTTGATATGAATCGACTATCGAGTTTTCTCGTTTTACTGCTCGCCCTGGCCACGTTATGTGCAGGATTACCACTTGCAAAACGGGATCTCGACTGTAGCAACTCAAACGGTATAAAGAATTTTTCAAAAAGTGACACAGTGGTTTTTGATCAGTCATTAACGTGTTAACCGAGAAATTAGAGTGTATCGATTACGATAACTTATATCATGGAGATTCGTATGCCACAGAATATAGCCACGAAAAGTATCTTCGTATCATCACACCAAATTCGGGAACTGTGTGGCAAGCTGACAGCTATCAATCCGTGACCTGGGCTTTCGATGGCAGCGGTATGAGCATGTCTTATTATAATAATAATATGATAAGAATGGAATGACTAATGCCTAGCCTTCTTCCAAAAAATCTTCAGCTCATCTAGGATATGGTGAAACTGTCAATGTCATTTTGCTCGCCGTTGATAACAATGGACACTGGAAGAAGGTTGATACTCTACAGCCAGGCACCACTGGTAGTGGAATTTCCAACTATCATGTCCGAAAAGACCTTGGCAAGGCTCATGCTTACAAGGTTGTTTTGGAAATCGAAAAAGTACATTTCTCCATCGAAAGCGAGCCATTCAGAATCAAGAGTATCTCTGGACATTCTAACGAAGGCAATTCTTATGATGAAGACTCTTACAGCCATAACGACAAAAGCTATCTTCGTCCCATCACTCCAAACTCCCAAACTGTTTGGGATGCCGACAGTTATCAATCTGCCACATGGTCTTATGATGGAAGCTGTAAGTAAACTACTATAGCATTGCAATATTACTGTAAGTTTAACCATAGAACTTTCTACAGCCAACCTTGGTTATGGAGAAACTGTCGAAGTATTCCTTTTCGCCCGCCAGTCAGATGGATCATGGAAGAAGGTCGATGAGCTTCCATCTGCCACAACTGGAAGCGGGATCTCAAACTACCATGTTCGAAAGGATCTTGGAAAAGCTTCAGCATACATTGTTGTACTCGTGATTGACAAAGTCCACTACCAAGTTGCCACTGAACCATTCAAGATCAAACAAATCTCTGGACATTCTAATGAAGGCGACTCTTATGATGAAGACTCTTACAGCCACGAAGACAAAACCTATCTTCGTCCCATTACTCCAAACTCACAAACTGTTTGGGATGCCGACAGCTATCAATCTGCCACATGGTCCTATGACGGAAGCTGTAAGTAAACTACTATATCATTGCAATATTACTGTAAGTTTAACCATAGAACTTTCTACAGCCAACCTTGGTTATGGAGAAACTGTCGAAGTATTCCTTTTCGCCCGCCAGTCAGATGGATCATGGAAGAAGGTCGATGAGCTTCCATCTGCCACAACTGGAAGCGGAATCTCAAACTACCGTGTTCGAAAGGATCTTGGTAAAGCTTCAGCATACATTGTTGTACTCGTGATTGACAAAGTCCACTACCAAGTTGCCACTGAACCATTCAAGATCAAAAAAATCTCTGGACATTCTAACGAAGGCGATTCTTATGATGAAGACTCTTACAGCCACGAAGACAAAACCTATCTTCGTCCCATTACTCCAAACTCACAAACTGTTTGGGATGCAGACAGCTATCAATCTGCCACTTGGTCTTATGATGGAAGCTGTAAGTAAATTATTAATTCATTGAGTTGTACTGACTTATCTAATCTTCAAATTTCATACAGCTAATCTTGGCTACGGAGAAACTGTCGAAGTATTCCTTTTCGCCCGCCAGTCAGATGGATCATGGAAGAAGGTTGACGAACTTCCATCTGCCACAACTGGAAGCAGAATCTCAAACTACCATGTTCGAAAGGATCTTGGAAAAGCTTCGGCATACATTGTTGTACTCGTGATTGACAAAGTTCACTATCAAGTTGCTACTGAACCATTCAAGATCAAGAGCATATCTAGTCACAGCAATGCAGATGGATCAGACCCAAATTCCTACTCACCCGACGAAAAGCAGTACCTTACATCCATCACACCTAACTACTACACGGTATGGGACGCTGATACCGATCAGTCTGTAACCTGGAAGTATGATGGAAGCAGTAAGTGTTACAACGGCCTGATAAAGTCTACTTCCATGCCTTAACTCACATCATCACATCATAGGCAACCTTGGATATAGTGAACCAGTTTCACTCAGCCTATATGCTCGTAAAGCACCCGGAGATTGGGTGTTCGTGGAAAATCTTCCTTCAGGCACCACAGGCGGAGGAATTTCTAACTACCATGTGCGAAAAGATCTCGGAGAAGCAGACTATTATTTGGTAGTGCTTCAGATTGATAGTATTCATTATACTGTTTCAAGCGGACCGTTTGTTATCAAGAAAATCTCGGATCACCAGAATGGTGAAGACAATGATACCAATGGTAGCGATAACCAAAATAACGGAGATGACTCTTCAAAATATGTCGCCATCACAAGTCCCGATACCCAATCCGTTTGGAAAACTGGATCAGATGTGACCATAAATTGGTCTTATGAAGAGTCTGGTAAGTCCATATCGTTCGTATTTTTCTTAAAATTGCCTTACTCACCTGAGTTTTTCAATCGTATATAGCAATCGTGAAGAGTGACGACAAAGTAAGATTGACTCTTTTCTCCTACGACACCAAGTCAAAATCCGTTAAGGAGGTTGGAGACATTGGTGAATGGGATGTTTCAACTGGATCTGCATCCTATCACGTACCAGATGATGTGGAAATCGCTGACTACTTCGTCATCGTGTTTACGTTCGAGCGTATCCAACACCGTATACACACCGAACCCTTCAAGATTGAACACGCAGAGTAGTTTGAATTTGATTCTAGTAGATCAATGTAATTTTGTTTTTTTTTGCAGTGTAACACATTGTTCTGATGTATCCCGAGTATGAAACATCATCTCGACCGTTGTAGCATATATTTCATTTATAAACATTTTTGCTCGCAGAAGTCAGTTAAGTGTGTGCTTTAATCTAAGTGTTGAGCTATGTCTTAGTATACAGCCAACTTTCTGATGATATCATTGTTGGCCAATTGTTCTGGCCATGTGCAGTAAAAGAAGAACGCTATGTTCATAGATAAGAAAAAGCAAGTGAGTGTTTTGATCCTACCATGCACACTGCGCGTGCCTCGCCGCCAAATTCTACACGAAGCGGGCTCATTTCATGGCCGATCAGCATGCTGTATAGCAAAACCAACTGGTAATCACATGCTTATGTACATCCCTCTGCATGATTCTAACGACTTCTGTGCTTAAGAAAATCTGGTCCGGTGCCGCCGCCATCAAGTGAATAATGTACTCCTATTGTTATTATGGTTGGATTTTCAAATCATATTCATGTTTTGATTGTTTAGAAAGTTGTTTTCTTTTCCTCATAAATACATGCTACATGTACAATATGAGTCGGTAAATTACATCAATGGCATTCTAGGGTATAAGTGCTATTATTACAAACAAAAAGTGGTCGTCTAAAAACTATTCAAAAACACTAAACATGTCTTCGGAGTTGTCATTCACATTGTTTGGCCTTCCAGCAGCTTCCAAGACGTGGACATCACTGACAAAAGGAGGTAACCGACGAAGTCCACAGTTTGTACATTTATCAATGCATTGATAACAGTATTCCTCTGGTTCGCCACAAGCCCAACATTTTGCGCCTTTCCTGATGATACGACGACACTCCACAGGTGACTTCACCTGCCTATTGTTCTCTTCTGCAGTGGCGTCCAAGTCATCGTCTATTATAGGCACAGGTTCTGCGGTATGAGAGCATTGTCGAATGTCCAGCTCAACTGATCCGTTGAGAGCTAATGCATTCAAGGTGGATTGAAATCTTCGCAAAGTGCGTTCTTCAATCATGTATGGGTGATAGAGTTGATATGTCTCCAATTTGAGGGAATGTTGGGATATTTTTCCACTATTGAGGAATTCATGTAACACTTTCGTATCCGTTTCGATGGAGGTAGTGTAGCGTCGATTTCTAGCTGCAATATGGCGAAGGTTGGGGAATTTGACTATCATGACAATGGGTGATATCATTGGGTCATCAAATCCATCCATTGTGACACTTTCTACCAAGGGTCGAAGATGATTGAGGTTGCTATCATCTCTAAATCGTCGCAG
Organism: Umbelopsis ramanniana AG; assembly: GCF_025399195.1. Taxonomy (NCBI): domain Eukaryota; kingdom Fungi; phylum Mucoromycota; class Umbelopsidomycetes; order Umbelopsidales; family Umbelopsidaceae; genus Umbelopsis; species Umbelopsis ramanniana. The sequence goes on from NW_026252152.1 coordinate 58,536, forward strand.
GGTGGCGTATATAGTATGTAGGTTCCTTCGATTTGGATCGAATGTGACCTTTTGCCAGATGCTACGAATGCTGAGTAATCTTCGTCGAGCAATGCGCCCTGAGTCAGCAAGAGCAAAAATGGTGAGAATGTCGAGGTCAGAGCATATCTGTATTAGAAGCTCGTCCGGGAGGTATATCAATGGCGATGACTGTGACATGATATTATTAATATTGAATTGGTTGAAGACGTTGGTAATAAGAAAAGATAATGTACAAACTCTATCGAAAAAATCAAAGAATATAATTTTTTCCTTCTTTCTTTTTTGGGAGACAGCGAGTGGATATCTTTTGTGGGAGTTAAGGTTGCCTCAACATGAGAAACGTTCACCGCCGAATCCTGACATTGAGCATTACCGAAATGTCTATTATGACCTTTGACAGCGAGCGGTCAGTATGACTATACAACAATGACATATGAGTATTTTAGTTTTTTGTCCCTGGGTGGCAAGACTATTTCAGTATGAGCTAAAGCCATAACAATGACCATGACCTGCAACATGGTGGATTCCTTGTGGACATACATATTAGCCAGTATAGGCGTCTTGCATAGTTTTGCCAAACGAACGATTTCTCTAGAACCGTCGGCCAATCCATTCAAATATGGATAGGTGTGTGGACCACCACACCTGTCACGCGTCCCTCGTACATGAGTTCTAACTCTCCTCTCAATGTGTATGTATATATTTTTATCATCTTTGCCAAGATTACTGCTTCACCAAAGTTATCATGAAGCCGAGTCCTATACAATCGGGGGCTTGCTGAGCTGGTCGTTTTTGAAACTAGCTTTGCCTCTTTGTTTGCCGAAAGACGGTTTGCTCATCGAAAAGTTCAAGAGACCACGGTTTGTGCCTTTTTGTTTATGACCCTATTGCAGTTGACCTTTGCTTTCCCATCTTCTCGTTAGCCGCACTGTGGCCTCAACTACCCCTAATACTAGAAACCACTACCCCCCCTTTTCGCTTCACCTGGATTTTTTTTCTTCTTACTTTGCAAAACCAATATTATTTTTCAACACGTTTTTATTGTGTGTTGGTCCCGCTATAATCGTCGTTAATTGAATCGCCACATCCTCTTCTATCCCACCTGCTTCCTTGCACATAAGACCTTTCCCTTTTTTGAACTCTCTCTCTCTTTCTCTTTCTTTCTATTTTTCGTGATCGCAGGTGTCCACTTCCATCACATCCTTTCTGTCCAACTGCATTGCAATCTCACTTGGCAGACTATATCGTTTCATCCAGAGGAATTGTGATGGAGCAAAATAATGCTCACCAAACGGATACGTCGAACACACCAATCTACAAAATGCCTACTCCGACCGAAGAGGATATGCAAATGCGGCTGGTCATGATAGACGACTTGAAGCTCTTCCTTGCTACCGCTCCAACAAACTGGAACCAAGATAGTCCCATCAAACAGTTCCCCTTACCAACAGGGGAACATTTGTCTTGCATTCTTTGGGGAAAACTTTTCCATATAACAGGAACGGACATCGTCCGCAGCCTTATGTTTCGCTTCCATGCGTTTGGTCGCCCAGTCAGTAACCTCAAGAAGTTTGAAGAAGGCATATTCAGTGATCTTAGGAACCTTAAGCCGGGCACTGATGCCTGTTTGGAAGAACCAAAGTCTGAATTCTTAGATCTTTTGTATAAGAATCGATGCATACGAACGCAGAAGAAGCAAAAAGTGTTTTACTGGTACTCTGTACCGCACGATAGGCTCTTCCTGGATGCTTTAGAGCGTGACTTGAAGCGAGAAAAAATGGGAATCGAGCCAACCAGTATTGCCGTTGCTCAGCCGGCAAAATCGATTTCTCTCGATACCACTCAAGAACTTTTTGATGATTTGAGAAAGTCACTCTGCCTATCATCTTCAGATGTTTACAATGATACCTTTTATCCTGGTGGTATGTGCGCAGATCCTTCTATGGTTCAGAACAGCCATCCATCTGGTCAACAGGCTGGTACTACCATTCAGACTTGGCCAACGCCTGTCATGCTTGATATGGAAACCAACACAACAGCTCAAGCCAACGACCCCCACCAAGATTCAATTGCTTGGATGGCGGTCTCCCATTCCGAAGATATCAATTCTAATGAGGCATCCCGAAAGGCAGGTATGATAACCTCGTCGGCAATTATTTCGGGTTCGGCTTCTTCGCTGGGTGGAGAAAACCAACAATTCTCGCCACCACAGCCGCCTTTGGTCTTGCCACACTCTTCCAAAACACTCCATAGGGCTACTCAATCCGTCACTTCCGTCCTTTCTGCAGATGAATCAATGGATAGCTTTGACGATGAGGGAAGTACTGGCTCAAGAAATACCATGTCACCACGTACTGACGTACAGCCAGTGATGTTGTCTGTTGCAAGCCAAAATTCCATGATGTTCGATCGATCTTCTGCCATAGATCCTATCGCCAGTGATTTTAACCGGCTTCAATTGGCGAGCAATTCCAGTTTGGACGCTTCTTCCATATTACCGTCAAGGTCTGTGGATACCAACTCTTTACGAAAATCAGCCACTCTTTTTGGCATGTTCTCTTTATTTGAGGGTTCGCCAAGTTATAAACAGCGGCGTAGAAGATCTACATCTATTTCCGTACCCTGCCAACAAAATCGGCCACTGACAGCCAATGATACCCTCTTTACTCGAGCCTACTCGAGACCTGCATATACCCATAATCGTTCTTGTTCACAGCCAAATTTTGGAATGGTATATAACCACCAGCAAGACCAAGGACTTTCCGGCCAGCCAATGTCTTTATATGGCCATCCTGGCACCAACGCTGATATGCTTCAGTCCGGCAATGGGGATGATGCTGGCTCCAACCCGTTAACACGCTCGTATATTTGCCCTATGCCTACTTGTGCGAGACTTTTCAAGAGACTGGAACATCTGAAAAGACATCTAAGAACCCATACCATGGAGCGTCCTTATGTGTGCTCCATATGTGGCAAACGATTTTCTAGATCGGATAATTTGGCTCAACACAAGAAGACACATGAGAGGCGTCGTGAGAGAGGGCTGAATACGGCGGGGACAGTGGATAGCAAAAGTGGTGGCGAAGACGAAGTTAGCGGTCATAACAGGCCTGCAAGCTATAGTGATACCTCTTGTTCAGAAGTCAACGCTGCATCTCCAGAACGGAGCCATTCTGGTAAAAGACGTCGTGGTATATTAGCTCATGACGGACAAACTGGCTGTACATTGGATGCAAAGGCAGAGCAAATAACAGGAATGGATACAGATGATTACCAAACACTTCGATCAGCCAATTATCCTCTCTATCATGGCAAGCAATTCAAAGCAGGTGAGGCATATTTCCTGTATTTGAGGGTGTGGGTTGGCTTTATGAAATAATGACTAAATTCCTATACTTTTAGAAAAGTCTAACGACGGTGGATCCTCCAGCTCTGATACTTCACCCCCGCTCTCTCAAATAAACTTACGCTCACCAAAACACAAGCGATGTTCATCAAGTGGACAGTACATGACACTATTTTCGGCATACAAACCGGAATTTGGGTTTTTGCCGAACAACTCTACACTTATGACCAACATCCCATATGCTTTCCCTACGGCCCATTATAGGTCGAAATCTATGGCTTCGTATCCCGTATACGATCAATACAATATGAATAATCATGTCAGCCAAACCAACACCTGTGACATGGACGGAACGCCTATGGTACTGATATGAACGGATAGCGACAATACCAACTCCGTGCCTCTCCTGCATTTTTTCCCCCACACTTTACGTGTGTTAGTTGTTTCTTCATTTACTACATAATTCATTCCATCGTTTTTGATTCATTAAAGATAATCCCACCCATTGCATGTTTCTGTTGCATTCGAGAACGCCCTGGTCTGCTTAACTATTTGCTTTTGTTTCATGATGTCAACCATATTAATTTTTGAGGGTAGATGTGATCCCTTCTTTGGACATGTGAGTTCCCAAAAAAAAATAAAGAACAAAAAAAATTCGGTGTGACCTGAATTTTTGATTAGCTTTTGCTTGATGATATATTGTTTGATAGCAGCCATTCTAATCTTTCTGTCACCAACAGAAGTCCATTCTGCAGTTAGATATAGCAAAGTCATCATCCTTGGAGCAGGTGCTTCTGGTATAGCCGCAGCAAGGCAATTACAGTCCAACAATATCAATGACTTTGTGATAATCGACGCTTTACCTTTTGTAGGAGGTAGACTTTTAAAAAGTGTTGTCAAAAGTATCGGCTGGTGCAGTGCATCTAACCAAGCTTTAAACCATTGCAGGCAGAGTCCAAAATGCGACGTTTGGCGGTGCTCAAGTTGAATTAGGCGCAAACTGGATATATGGCCACGGCGATAACCCTATTCATAGGTTAGCGGTCAAGCATGGGCTGCAGACTGTGCCATCTGACAAGAGTAACGTGACATACTTCGATCATACTGGCCAGTGTATGGCGGAGAAAGAAGAGAAAGAATTCAACAAGGCACTCAAAGATATCGGCAACCTAGCTAAACTACGCATGCAACGAGGGCTTGTGGACCTTAGTGCAAGGACTGCTCTACAATTAGAGGGCTGGCACGCCAACAGCTCAATACGAGCTGCGATTGAATATTTTGGTTTTGATTGGGAACTGGCTGAACCTCCCGAAGTGACATCTTTGGACTATGCAGCTGCTGCTAATGGTGGTTCCGTGATCAAAGACCAGCCTGACGTAACTCCTGGAGACGACTTTGTTATTGACGAACGTGGGTTTCAGTACATATTGCGCGCAGAATGCGATGCCTTATTAGGCCAAGACACTTCACGCTTGGTCTTATCAACAAAGATAACGGATGTTCATTACGGACAGGATAATGTAACGGTATTTGCCAGTAACGGAGACATCTTTGTAGCTGACGTGGCAATTTGTACCTTTCCCCTGGCCGTTTTACAATCTGGCCATGTCAAATTTCACCCAGGTTTCCCTTCTTGGAAACGTGAGGCACTATTCAATTTTCATGCTACAACCTACACAAAAATCTGGATGCGATTCTCAAAGCGGTTTTGGCCATTGGATACACAATTCTTTGTATATGCAGATGATGTCAGCCGCGGACACTATCCAGTTTGGCAGACCATGCCGCACTTAGATGAGCCAGTATTAATGGCGACCGTTGTATACCATGAAAGTCAACGTGTGGAGCAGATGAGCACCAAGTCATTACAAAAGGAAGTCACTCAAGTATTGAAGAGAATGTTTGGACCAAAAGCGACCGCTCCAGTGGAAATATTAGTTCCTGTGTGGAAAAACAACCCGCTATTCGGAAGCTCCTATTCGAACTGGGGCTTGGGAATGAGTGAAGCGCACCACCGAAACCTTCGTAGACGATTAGGTCGATTATGGTTCGCAGGCGAAGCAATGTCTCGCCAGTACTTTGGATTTCTACACGGCGCATGGATGGATGGTTTGGAAGTCGCTTCAGCAGTAGAGAAATGCCTTCGTACGTCTTGTGAGAAGCAGCCAGATAACGACACCGGCGAGGAAGTGAGCGGATGTGAAGCAGATATGACCTCTCGATTTGTATACCAAGGTCTACATCTTTAATAGCGGATGATCCGAATGATGGTTACAACATCTTCTGTTTGATCTAAAATACGTACCACATGGCCAACTTCGTGAAAAAAAAAGTCCATCTGAGAAGAACACTTTTCCGCATTGGCGAAGATATGGTTTGTATACTGTACTGCATCTACACAAATAAACATATCCGAATTGTAATTTAAAATGAGTACTGTGGCTACCAATAATGACCATGTAGGCGGCTGATTGTCATCCTCACCAACAACTGGGAAATGTGCAGCAGCGTCATATTGCATACTGCAATTTATCGTCATTTATATCGAGCTTGTATTGCTATGTTATTGCAGGTGGGTGTTGCATAACTTTATTTTACCACATCGACTACGAATTTGATGATGGCTATGTTACTAGCGGAGGCATTGGATGTGTGTGAAGTTCAATAGCCCTTGAACGGCTTGTTCTGTAGTGTCAGAGCTGGTTCTGCTTGGAAGGCGTTGCAGACTTCCTGCGCATTCCCAATTCGTTTTGGTGACACTTCACAGCCTCACCGTGTCCACTGCGCCACGCCTGGTTTAGAGTTCTCTACCAAGCAACAGCAAGCACTTTTCTTCTTTACCGAGTAAACTACAGAGCTCTATGTTGCCACCGTGCTTGGGTTACGATAGCAGCAATAATGTGTATCGATTCAACGTTGCTGTCAACGGGACAACGGCGGATATTGAAAAATTGACAGCTTCTTCGAATATCGAATGGCAGAAAGTCTTACCCGCTGTCAACGTGCCTGTTTCAGGGCAATGCTATTTCGATGCGCATTCATACACCTTCGGCATTGTAGCGGAATTGACACCTTCTAGTGATGGAGCTGGTTAGTATATTCAAGTTATGCAATGCATGTGCGAATGACTCTTCTCATGTTGGGCACCTCTTGCAGCCTCGGCCCTGAACGGAGTGTTTTACCGACCTACACAAAATCCTGCAAACGTCTCCGAAGTCGTTTATCTTCCAGCTAGTAATCCCGCTACGCTATCTTATCAAAATAACACCAATTACTTCACCTCAGTGGATGCTGGTTCAAACACACAATGTGTATTTTCATTTGAACCTTTGAAGAGTACAATGGCTTACACTTGTTTCAACCAAACCGAAGATGTAGCCTCCACCACGAGCACCCACAAATGGTTGACATTTACGCTGCCGACAAGTACCAGCTCGTCAGGATTGCGCAACGCTGCCAAACGGCAAGCTGTTCCCGTTGCTGCTGCTGCCTCCACCACCACCATTAATGGTGCAGCTAATGGTGGTGCAGCTGTAGCAAGTACCGAGACACCCAGTCCTACAACATTGGCGGCTTCGAGTTCGACTTCACAAATGTCTCAGGAACAACCCACAAGTAATCCTTTAGCAGCCGCCAACTGCGGATCACAATGCCAGCTAAACGGGGTGCTAGTGGCGACAAATTCACATGTACTCTTGATTGGATGGCCTAATTCTCAAACGGTTTACTACGGAAATGTGGACGATGCGGTATCAGACGCTACGAATACGGCTGGAGGTTTAAAATTTAATCTATCGCCAAGTAACATTTCCTCACCTTTCAGTCCAGGAACAGCTACCGCCATTTCGGATGATACTTTTGCATATCTGTCTTATGGCAGTAATCCAAAGCTATCATTTTATAGTACATCCAAAGAAGGATCGATCAGCACAGCGTCTTCTTCATTCAATCTAACGTCAAGTGGTTCGAATGTGAGCAGCGCAAATATGCTTCTAATTAAACGGTCTACCTCAAACTCGAGCTCTGTCTTTAAGCGCGATGAGCCTTCCTCTTCCTGGCTACTGGCATCCACAATGGGTGCATCTGGTAGCTTGTCTGTAGTAGCAACTAACCCACAGAGCCCATCTACTGTATCTACTTTGAACAGTGGTGATCCTATACCTGCATGGGTTGGCTCTCCAGTAAATTCACCTCCAGTAGCATCATCAACAGGTTCATCAACGAACATTGGCGCCGTAGTCGGAGGTGTCATTGGTGGTGTTGCCTTTGTCGTGATATGCATCGCATTGTTGATCTTCTACCGCCGCCGGGCCCGTCATGAAAAGTTCAGTAAAGGGTCTTCGAAGTCCAGAGGCATTCAAAATGAACAATACAGTGACTATATCGACGAGCGTCCCGGTGTTCATAATAATTCCCCTATTAGCATGATGAAAATTACTCCACCTAGGCTTACGAATGGCAGGTACCGGCAAGATACTTTGGAATCCATCATGTCTCCCGTACAAAATACCTTCTCCCCTGTTGTATCGCAGTCTCACTCCAATACAATTTTGCCAGACGTTACCCAAAACTACTTACAAAACTCGAACATCAATATACATGAATATACCGGCGCTGACAAAAATGACCTACAAATAGATCTGAAAGGTGGTACTCATGTGCTAGGTGACAAGTATGCTTTGACAAGCGAGCCAGCAACGAAGATTACAACATACTACACGATACGAACAGCCAACAAGTTACCTGACAAGATGGATCAAGTGTCTCTTCATTTCTTCAAGGAACCAGCCCTCGGTCTTCAGGTGGCTCAAATCGGGTTTGCTACTGAGCTCGCTGGAAGCACGATCATCAACCATAGCGAATCATACAAATTAACTGGAGGAAATGGCTATGCAGCGTTATCGGTTACGGATGCTTGTTCACCAACCAAGTCACTTTATCGTCTCATACACCCTGCGGCTGGCGATTTGACTCTCGCCGACACCACTGATCAATATTTCCAATTCCTAACCATCAAGTCATTGCTGCAGGCATTGGAAGTGCTGCAAAGACACAAGTTAGCTCATACTAGCCTGTCAACGAATGCGTTTTTCCATATCGGTGGTTGCGTGACGGAATGGAAGCTCGGAAAGCTGGAAGAGTGTAGAGTCTTCGGTGACTATGTTGGCGATTGCGATGTTTCGGAAACCACTCCACCAGAGATATTGAACGGCATTGTGTCTCATATTTCCGCAGAAAGCAACCTCTGGTCTCTTGGTGTTGTCATTTATGAAATCATCACAGGAAAACCGTTGTTCAAATCTGTCAATGATGCCACACAGTTTGCGAAAGCAGGCGCACCAGTCCATCTGCATGCAATCACCAACAGCAAATCTCAAATGCTACTGTCTTGCATGCTTCAAACACAACCAACCCAGCGAAGTAAGGTCGAGGATCTCCTCTTCATTTGGGATGAAGATGGTGCTGGTCGGGTGGATTATGCTGATGATGATGACCTTGATAGCATAGAGGGATACTAGCTTTGCATATATTATACATTTCCTCCATACTAAAACTGTGAAGGCAGCTTTTCCAACTGTAAAAAGTCCACGTATGCAAAAAATGCGGCAGTTTATGGTATAATTGTTGTGCATGCTACATTAAGGTGGAAATATAAAATGATGGATGCTGAGAGAGTTCAAAAATGAAAATACTATACAGTGTTCGATGATCATAATGTACACATTATTTGTCTATGTTGGGGGTTTCCATGGAGGTTTCGTCGCGAGGCATGACAATACCCATACGGTTCATGATATTTCCAATGGGTCCGGGCAGACCTTCCTGGCTCTTGAAACTTTCCAGCATATTTTTCACGAGATTGAGTTCAATATCAACGGGTGCATCTTCATCTTCTTCCATTTCATCCTCAGAAGCTGCTTCATCTCCTTCGCCAGTGGAAGGCTGGAATCTGACTGATTTGTGGAAGGACGCATTGATCTTCTTATGACCCCGCAGTTCCTCATCCATATCATTGTAAAATGATTCCATGGTTGGCTCTTCGTTGGTTTGAAGATTTTTGATGCGTTCCGCTTCTTCATCCGAAATCTCTTGTAAGGACGCTGACTGTGGTTCCGCAATGGAAACTGGCGTCTTGGTAGCTTGCGTAGTAGTCTCCTCGGATGGAATGCCTGAAGATCGAAAAAAAAAGGGTTGGTGGCTCTGTTCTCAAACTGTCCAACACTTTCAACTGAAAATTACCTAGTGTGCTTTTGAGTATGCTCATGAATTGATTTGGATCAAACGATATTTCATCGTTTTCTGATTCGTAGTCTGATCCATCGTCTTCGTCCTCATCACTGAATTCACCCAAGGATTCCCTAAAAGATGGATGATAAAAAAGTGAATATGCTGCATTGTTGTCGCAACCCCCTAAAGCTCAGTACTAACATTGGAAACTCTGCTCCTTCCGCACCACTCTGTTCAAAGTTTACAAAGCTCTCAAATTTCTTCATCATAGCTTCTAAATCCAAATCGCCACCGCTCCCGGGGTTAGAGTCTCCAAAGTCGGCCTCGTCCATGCCAAGACCACCATACTGCTTGAGTAATTCTTCCAGTTGCTGGGGATCGACGTTCATCCATGAATCATCATCTTCAGGCTGAGATTTAGCTGTTTGTAATAGACGTTCCAAATCTGTCTCTGTAAACTTCTTCAGTACTTGTTCCATCTGCTGTCGAGGCGTCCCACTCAAACTACTATTGGCATTTTTTCCGTCCATGCTATTGGATTCTATATCATCGTCAATCTGACCGGTTCCTTGCTGTCGGTTCATGAGGTGCTGTTGTTTAGCAACCGTCTCAAGCTCCCGATATCGAACCGAGCCTTGTAATTCCCCTTTGAAGTACCCGCGGCGCTCCAATCGTTTCTTATATTCGCTCCAAGTGAGGTCATTTTCGAAGTCATACGTATCAGTCGTGGTTTCCTTTGTTGGTGCTTCAACGTTGATTCGTTTGTCAGTGTAAAGCATCTCAAAGGCACAGGCAATCTTCATGCCCAGCTCTGCGGCATTGTACTTTCGAGGATTGGATCGTGACGGCATTCTGAATGCTTTTGGTGCGAAGAACTGTTGTGACGTAAGTTTGGCATAACAGGTTTTGGTCATATCCACCACGGTCGTAACCATCTCGTTAGGAGGAAAGGTTGCCATTCGTGACGCCGCCTTCATACTGCTAGGATCTCGGGTATAGAACGCTTCTACTGCATGTGGTACCAGCTGAGGCTGTTTCAAGAGAACATATGCTAAAGGCGCTGGGACCGTACAGCGCGCTCTATGTCTTTCGTTTAAAGCCTTGGTCGGGAAGTCTTTGATTCGGTGAAACGCTGCATCCTCAATTGCAGCTGATACTTGAGTAGGAACGACATGAGATCGAACAATTTCAATAGCACGAGATCGCATAAGCGTTCCACTAGGTATGTGAATAATTTCAGCAGGTGATTTGGGCAACGGTATGATATGCATGTGTCCTTGATGAATGTAGACTCGGTTCTCACTGTTTGACGGATCTAACCACGGTGGCAATTCCATGGCAGCTTCAATGAGAAGAAACTCCCCGTCATTGTCAAATACGTCAATAACAACATCTTGGTACCGTTTTGATATTTCCTTCAGAATGTAGACTACCAGCCACTCGTCAGTCACACAGTCGCCATACCGGGTTATGCCGTGTAAAAAAGGGTACGAAGGGTCTGTCATGAATTGGATAATGAGAGTTCAGAACAGCTAAACCAGTTCAATTCCTTCATCTACCATGACATATCCATACTTTACCTCGAAGTGAACTTGTTGTTATTGACAATCCAAAGTGATCTTTTTGCCAAATGTAGTTGCCGGTTATTTGCTCTGCTAAAGCACGAATCTCGGCACTAATCTGTTGGAGATCTTCGATTGAGCTTGTCTCCTTGGGAAAGTATATGGAATACCGTACATAGTACTCGAAGTCGACCGCCGATCGGTCAAAAATGCTTTGTATATTGTCTTCCATAAGTGTTTGGACGGAGGTTGACCGCTGCTTCACTCGAAATTATGGTGCACAATAAATGGCAGTCACTTTCGATGTGCTTCATTCAATTTTATGCTGCACCTGAGCGGACGATATGAAAAAGCACTGGCCATATACCAGTTTCATCTATTTGTGGGATACCGTCGCTGGTAATATTACAGGTAGGGAAGGTCGGGAATGACCGCGATAGAGCATGGCTGAGATATTAAAACAATCGACCATGTTTGCCTTTGTGAACAAGGTGATGCATGCTGAGCATCCATCCTTCACAAGATAACAATTATGGCCAATTTTTTTTATAACAAAGATATGTGGGAATACTTTAATTTAGCAACCCATCGTACGCTTTCGCTCAGATTTCAGCAACCAGTGGCCTCAACAATCAATAGATTCAGAAAAGAAGTGCCCTTGTCAAGCAAGAGTACAATACAAAGAAAAAGAGCACATGTTTTAACGGATTATTTAAGAAAGAAAAAAAAAGGTAAAGAGGAACAAGAGATTCGACAATTTTTTTTTTTACTTGACCGATATCAACTTAATGAGTAGCTTTTAACAAATTTGCTGCAACAGCCCATGCAGCCATATCCACGTCTACATTTTCATACTTTTTGATGAATGGGTGCTGCAGTAGCTGGGAATAGGTAGGACGTTGGGTAGAATCTTTCCGAAGACTAGAGGTAGAAGTGATGTTTAGCTTACAAATCCATAGGAAGATATGCATAGATAAGATTGAATGGCACGTACCAATCGGATATAAAGGAATGTGCTTCCTCAGAAAAGTGAGTAGGTAGTTTAGGTGGTTCTTCATCAATGATTGCCTTCAGCTGAGCGAACATATTATCGTTTTCATAGGGATATTTTCCTCCAGCAACCTCAACAAGAGACAGGCCGAGCGACCAAACGTCCGAGGAGACACTATAGGTATTGACAGCTTGAATACGTTCAGGCTGAAGGGGGGCAGGGTTAATGACATAATAGAGGATAGCTTTTAAAAGCAGCAAGCATTATGATGTAACTTACAGCCATATAGCTTTGGCAACCAATGTTTGTTTTTGCTAATGATTTGTCTAGTTGTCCAGATACACCAAAGTCACACAATTTGACTTGACCAGCCTTGTTAACAAGTACATTTGTAGGTTTGACATCTAGAAAAGCATCCGATGTGAGTGATCAGGTTATCGTCTATCGGTTGTGTGTGATGTCTTTACCTCTATGTATAATACTTAGTTCATCCTTGAGAAACTTTAATCCGTGAAGCATCTGCGGTGATGCAAAAAGTGTCAATGAGAATCGAGACTAACCTAAAATAATATTCAATGAACAAAACTTACGCTATTTGCAATCTTGGACAGAACTTCCTCAGGAACACCATCTCCATACAACTTATCAAGGGAACCAGCATCCATGTACTCCATGCAATAATATACACATGATTCGATAAAGAAGGCGCCATAGAATTCCACGATAAATGGACTTGTACTCTTGTGGAGAATATCAAGTTCCATCAAAATTTGATTGAGTTTAGCTTCATCGAGTTCCAATCTAATTTCCTGTTAAAAGGTCAAACGATCGAGTAAGTAAACAGACGCCACTGAGTGTAAGTCAAGGGTTGCAAAACGAAACAAAAAGGATTGAAGGGGAAGCCGAAGTAAAATATTTGCATATCTTACCTTCATTGCCATCACAACATTGGTAGCTTTGTGAAACACCTGTAAAAAAGAAAAGCATGGTTGGATTCTCTTTCGAATAATAACAAAACATTCCACACGTGATGAACCTCTTCACGGCAATACACGTACCTTCTGTACCGTTCCATATTGACCTTTTCCAAGTTCTTCCTTCAGTTCGAGTTCATCCATTTTAATTTTGAAACTACTGCCGTTGCTAAAATCCACACCATCGGCGTGAATGATGGCTTTACCAGCAAAGTTCAATTTTCCAGATGGGTCGCTGCAAAGTAGAGTCTTGGTTAGAGGAAGGTTGGTCTACGTGTCGTATGCACCATGATTTGTCATGGTGACAACAAGAAAAAAAAGGCTATGAAATTTACACATATCGAGAGAAGTTGGCGAAAGGCGTATCAGTAGGCTTTGATTCTAATCCCAGTTGGGCCAGATTGAGTGCGGGTCTCATGCCTCCCCTACCTTCTCGCATAGGTGATGCGTCTTCAAGATTTGGAGTCAATCGTGGTGCATTAGGGCGTGATATGCGAGGCAGAGGGGAACGAGGTTGTCCAGGGCGGGTGATAGGAGGAAGAACAGACCGGTTAATGGGCGAACCTCGAGGTCGCACTGGAGCCTGCGCAGAAGGTAGTCGATCGGAAGCTGATGACACAGTCTTAGGCTGGGAAGCACCCTTCTCCTTTTCGTCCAGTGACAATGTTTCTATTGACTTGTTGAGATCCACTGTGAAAGATTAAAGAACAGAAAGAGTCTGGTAAAACTATTCCAATTTGCCAAATGCAGAAAAATGTTGCAACGCAGCACGTCACTATCCAAATTTGTTCCAACTTCTTCCAATCGAGACGACGTGCTTCTTTACCTTAAAATAACCACCGTGTCTTTCTATATTGAACAATCGATCTCGTACATTGACCTTGAGATATTTTTGAATGCCAAAATTGAAAAAGTGTCGTCGACATCGCCGGATTGTATAGTCTCCCCACATACGGTTCCAAAATATTGGCGTTAGACATCGGTCGACTTTTACTTTAGCGCAGAAATGTAAAGAACGAGCTTCATACTCCGTTCATTGGCACCCCGCCTTGTCTTTGGAAAAGCCTAGAGCTCATTGTAAGGCACGTCCAGAAGTTTCTTAATAGAAACTCTAATCTGAAATACGAGAGTGTAACTCTGCAGCAGGTTTTTAATTATCGTACGATTCTAACCGCTGGTTATGCAGACGAACCAATGTTCATGATGTAATAGGATGGGCAATAGCCAAGAAATTGTACACCAATGTAACCTACATTAGGGTAAGTAGTTATGAACATACTCTGCCTTGCCTGGAAGAAATGCCAGCATGTGCCTGGGCCCTTTTTTTCTTTTCAGCAGAGAGCTGCAGAGAAATCTCCCCACCCCCGAAAAAAAACCCCAGCTCGAATGTAAAAATTTGCAGGCTTGACAGGTCACGATACCGCTAGGGCCACGCTCACATGCAGAGCGTACACCATGGTCATTATGTCAAATCCCTATACAGACGCTTGCTATCCGAGGCAGGATTGTTCTTTGATAGCAGAGCTAGGTATGTGCTTCCGTTCCTGAACTGCAAATCATAAAACCATCCAGAAGCAGCTAAAGCCCGATTAGAACATTCATGGTCAATCGTATAAAACATCGGTTTCGAGAATGTCAACGTCTGAATGACCTGGATAGAATAAAAACTAAAATAATAGAAGGACGAAAGGTAGGGAAAGGTTGTATATGGATAGACTACTTTTCTTGCTGTTCTTAGCCTTTGTCCAGTATTTACATAGTATTGAACGCGCCAACATCAATGATCAAAAATGTGTCATGCGTATCTTGAGAGCAGCATACGGTCGAACCGGGAAAGTGAGACACTATATATTGATGGTTAGTGACTTTGTGTGTGTAGCGTCGCTCAATGCATTGCAGTACTTACCTCTCCGAATAGCCATACATAGAACCCAATCCAGCATCCAGTTTCCGGAACCCCGAACCCTTCTACCCACATATCCCACACACAGCCCCGCCTGCACCTTTGTGCCCGCCACTACAAATATTGATTACCCAGTTACAAAACAAGAAGCTAGAGCCCGAATTACCAGAGCCAAGGTATAAGCCTTTGCATTTGGGCAGAAAGGCGAACTTACTGTGGGCCTGGCGATCCAAGCTATTGTCCAAAGCGCAAGTTCCCCTTCCACTGGAAATTTTGAATGAGTTGGAATCAAACGCCACACTGCCTAACCTCGGGGTAAACCTCACAGTCGACGGAGGTCCGCGCTGGGAAATGATGTATGGACCAAGGCAACGGAAATACCAACGAGAACGTAATGAGCAGTTCATATTCTTGGCCCATTTGGATCCACATGCCCCACTAGTTCCAAGAAACAAGCTCCAACGACGACTTCCCCTACCTATGTCACCTTACTCTAACCCTTTTTCCACCGTGTCGCCGTTTTCAACTGCTTACATGCTTGGCTTGATAGAGGAAAATAACAATGATGAAATAGAGACCAAGCATCTAACTGAGTTGAAGCCACGTCAAATACGTCGATATTACCAACGGCTGCTGTCAGAAATACCCTGTATGACTGGTCTATCATCAAGAGAAATGCTTTGGGACTCCAATCAGAAATATACCCTATTTACGTCATTGGCTTCTGTCAGTTCTCCCCGACGTACACTTTCAGGCGACGAATTACCATGTGAAGACGTGATGGAACAATCGATTGCATCTTCTGGAAATAAGAGGAAACAGTCAAAACATAAAAAGAAGCAGGCACCATGATATAGAAGATGACGATGCGGTGTATTGTGGTGTCTAACGAGCCTCGATACGCTCGGATGTAGAAAAATGAATTATGTTTAACAAAAAAAAACCAATGTGTGTATAAAAGAGCTGACATTATTGCAAATTTAAAAATTTGGATATACAAAAGAACCCGGTAGTTTGATGGCCATTTAGTCAGAGTCATCAAATACAATCTTTTTGTTTCCTAGACCACCTGCACCACTGAGGGCCTTGGCCATAAGATCTTGCTGTTGCTTCTTGGCTTCCCACGATGGATGAAGTTGCTCAGTGCTGGCTTTCGCCTTGGCTGGTTGAGAAGGATTAGATGCATTGGATCTTCTCTTTCCAAGGGAGATATTGTTGCCTCCTGAAGCACTCTTCTTCATTTGTCGTGCTAACTTTCTTTCCTCCTTAGCTTTTTCAGCCTCCAACTGCGCCTTGACGTGATTGGCTTCTTCGCCATACAACTTTTCATACATCCTTCAAAACCGATAAGAATTAGTGGTCCATTTGGTTATCGGATCCAGGCTGTCCCATACTTACTCTCGTCTACGTCTTTGACTTGGTCTATTCTTCTTTTCTTTTCCGTAATACTTGTCAAAGTTTTCATCCACCCAATTATCATCACTAGATTTTTTCTTTTTCTTTGGTTTTTCCTTTTCTCCTTCCTCTTCGCTGTCGCTATAAAGTGTGCTGACAAAAGTTGATGAAGCGTCGGTCTCCTGTTTGCTGACTTTTGGCTTTTTGGCAGTGGAAGTTGCCTTGTCTGAGGAATCTGATTTGGTTTTTCGCTTTGATGGTAAAGTGTCATTTTCCACCTTTTGTTCTTCTTCCTCTTCCTCTTCGACCTCCATCTCATTGTCCTCTGCGTCATTTGTCTTATTTGGAACAGCTTCAGGGACCTGAGATCCAGCTTCCATGACTTTTTCAATGTCCTCTAACAGTTTGCTGAATTCTTCTTTGATGGGCTTAAAGTTGAGCAATCTAGCTTCAATATTGTGCTGCAACTTTGCATCCTCTAGCGATATCTCATTTGTATTTTTAGCTGCCTCATCAGTTGAAAATTCGAGCATCGACAAGATGTTGCTGTGTTTTATGGATTTGTGCTTGCTGATCTTGTTTCTAGTTGCTGTGGTTGCGATGAGATCGAGATCCATTGACTGTGCGATGAAACAATGAGACATCAGATATTGAAAGCTTTTACAATGCTTCTTTAACTACTTTTGTGTATGACAGCTTTACCTTTAGCATAGCCAACTCTTCGTCAATTTTGCTTTCCGAATCCTTGGTATCTTCCTTTCCTTCAATCTTCTCGTTACTAATACGAAAAATGTCAGTCATTACAACGGTAATCGTTATGGTTGTCTTTACCCTAATGACATACCTCTCCTGCGCAGATTTAGCAGCCTTCGATTTTTTAACCAGTCGCTGTATTTCGCTATTCTTTGCTTTCTTCATCAACTTCTTGACTTCCTTAATTACATGGAACTAGTCAAGCGGTCCCAAGTTAATGTTATGATCCAGGAAGTTGGCAGTCTCAGTTACGACTTACGAGCTTCATGTTGATCTTTTGGGCTTTCAATTCCAGTAGCTGTTTCTTGATAGCCTCTTCATCGATGTTTGAGTTTTCTCCATCCTTTACAAGTGATTTGGCTGCAAGGTTTGCCCGAGATATGCGTGACTTTCCACCGAGCTGAAAGACGAGGTGGGTTAAACAACGCTACATTGAGGCACATTGGTTACGCATCTTACCTGAGCGGCCAATAAATTGATTTTCCAAGTAAGATTCTCCTTTTGTTTGATTTGGCTACCCATGGTGGCTTTTGCGACTGATTGTGTTGGCATGAATGGCGACGTACGGTACAGCAGTGAGCTCTTTTTTTTTTTTTTTGAACGCCTATAGCAAAATTCAGCCAGTCTTCAATCTGGCGCAAGTCACGTACACGTGATCGTTTAAGCATGTTAATTTTTTTTGGCAACATCGTAACGTCAAACCATGAAGCTCAACCAGAGTTATTTCGGTTAACATTTCAATTATTGATTAATAGATTTTTTTTTTCTTCAATTGAATTTAAATTGAAAGGTTATACGTTAATGAGTAGTGTTGCTATTTAGCGCGCCGTACACTTCGCGCTGATTTTCGATAGATTTACGCTTATATGTGAGCGTAGAGAGATTGCTTTACGACCTTTCGTTGTGTTCTTTCTTGCTTCAACAAGTGATTCAATGCAAATGCAATACGTTTGTACCTGGAACCTGCATTAACTGTTTTTATTTGTCTAAATTCATACAATATGTCTCGCCTTGATCTTCAATATCGTACAACCTCTTCTACTTAGGCACTTCGTTTAGTCGCAGTACTTTCAATAACAAAAAGTCATAGGCTGAACGTCTGTTTCCGTGGAAAAGTCTCAAGTGTACGCAAATTATGAAATGGGCACTTGCCAAAAAAAAAAATCCACGAAATGCAAATGGCAAGAAAACTCGTGACTTTGGAGGAGGATGCGAATGAAAGTCAGCGGAAGCTCGGGCGAAATGCTTTAACACCGTACTCGTCTCCTCTCCTTCATATGGGTAGCTGTTGTAGCAAGCAGAATCACGATGGTGTAAGTTGTGGCCTAGATCACTGGGTGCTTTTTATTATCCAAGACTGCCGTTGTGGAATCTTCGATCCCAGTAATCAGAGTACTACTCGTGCTGAGTGAATCCGTTCGCATGACCATTTATAACCGCAGCGATCACGCTCGACTTCCAACCATGTACTAATTCTTGCCAATTATGCCTTAGGAACATCCGCCGCTCCTTCACGATGGAGAAAACGGAAACTATGGGTAAGCGGTGTCAAGCCACCTGAGACACTTATGACCAACAGTTCTAACCAACAAACCCTCTTCACTTTAGCTCGACACAAACCCAACAACAGCTACTATATCCTCCTGCACCAGCGATAGATCATATCAAAGAACAGGAATTTTGGAATCACGTTGTAGAGAGGACTGAGCAGTGAGTTTTAAGTCATACTGTGCAAACTTTTGATCTACATTGACGAACACTAACGCTTGGCATCAGACAATTGATAGATATATCTAGCGCACAAACCGACTTACTACAAAACCAAGATGCACAAGAGAGATCAGAAAAATATCAGTCAGTATACATCTGTTGATTAACAGTAACTTGAGCACGGAACTCAAAGATTGATGTTATTTAGGGATATTTTGAATCAAATTCAATATGACATACTGTGGCCAAGTGCTACGAACTTAAAGCTTCCAAAAGGACAGCTAACAGCAGCAGCAGCCTGCGATCAATTGTGCTCAGCTGCACCTAATGGAGGTCTTGGAGAAGAAGATATGGAATGGGTAAGGCTTCGTATCTTATTTGTACAGATCAGACGCTATGGACTCATTTACCGTTCAATAGTTATATCAAACCATGGACGACATTCAAGACGCTGTCGGAAACATCAATGTTCGACCCGTAGGTGACATAGTTGTCAATCTAACCTTCTCGGAAAATTGAATTCAACTGTAGTTTGTCTGCTCGGACAGCCAAGCCCATTGCATCCATATTCTCAAACCCGCTCGTTCATTCATTCACTCTCACGCCTTGTACAGTATCAGCTTACTTTTACCTTTAAAAAAAAATGATCCTCTTTCCCCTTGTCATGCTCTATACCATGACACTAGTCATCTATGCTTTTAAGATTTTATCCCCGCCTCCATCCGTACGTTCAGTCCAACCCTTGTCATAAAAAATTTCAATTTCTCTTTTACTTTCATATTTTACATAAAATGCCTCGATACGGTCTAGATAGTCGTTATTGTTCCGATTAGAAGTGTAAGGGTTATATCTTGATCAAATCGACTCTTGCTCTTTCCCAGATTTTGCCTTCGACGCCAACACTGCCATCGCTGGTAAGTTGAAGGGGATGAATCGTCGCCCGAGCGAACGTGCCACCCGACTGCTTTTTGGACAGATACCCAGGGTTAATGCATACTACGCTGTCCACAATCTGTGCAAGCCGATTAGATGCGTAAGTACAAGCTCTCTTTCAATGAGACCACAGGTTATCCATCCACCTACCTTTGCAAATGATTTTAATCGAGACGGTAAAATGAGGATGTCAGGTGTGACATCCATCTGGATGTGAGGCATTTGAAGAAGATCAAGGTTGTCACCAAGTGCAGGAGGGAACATAGGATAAAAGCTGTAACAAAGGAAATTCTCATGTGTGAGAAGCCTGATATGCAAAATATGGTCTCGAACCTCATGCTTTCAATTACCTTCTTTGCTGCAGGATATGTCTGGTCAACCTGGCCAATCTATCGGACGCCTCTTTCGATCTTGAAATCTCCTCCAAGCCAAGGTTGAACAGAATATCAATGTTTCCTATGCCGACGACCATTTCATTGATGCGAATCATGGATGGATTGCTCAGCATCACTATTCCCTTTGGCAGACCCAGTTCTTTGGATGGCATGGCTGGTTGTGGGAACACGGCGTATTCGTGAATGAGATCGTCACAGTGGGGTACTAGTAAGATCCTCGTTGCCGGGCTTTGTTGAATGAATCGCTGCAACCGAGCTGATACCTGTGAGCGGAAAACATCTACCGGAGATGCATCAACTTCACCATTTTGTAATAATGGATGCGATCCAGGCACAAATGGACCTAGCTGCGAGCGTGGTAACAATTTCATCATCAGAATGAGCAATGTACAAATCGGTACGCAGCTTCATCAGAATACCCACCAACATCAATATGTCAGGCTGCTCTGAAGCCATTGTTTGCAGCAAATCTTCCAATGGAAGGTATGATAAATCGTCGTCTAGTGTATATGGGCCAGCAGCGATACACATGTCAATTGGTTTTCCTTGCATCTTTTCGCCATAATTGTATTCATACAACTCAGCAGCATCATGGACAGCAAGCGAGGGTAGTGGTATGGGCAAAACTTCGGATACTGTGAGCAGTTTGCCGGAATTGTTGACTCCATTCAATGTCACAATCTGATGGTGATAGTTTCCATGTTACCAAAGGTGTAAGTGCGCTATTCATATTTCTATATGAAATCGTGCTTACCTGACCAGGAAAGACAGAATACTCAGGTAGGTTGCCGAGCATGAGTTTGACACGTTTGCCCATACCCATAGATCTTGAAGTCTCCAATACGACAGATTGTTCATTAAGCTTACCAGCAGCATCTTCACAACAAATGCGCCCTACTGCCATGATATTGCTCTAGTGAAAATTAGTTACATCAGTTAGCTAAGAAGACAGATAACCATTCATAATTATCCTCGGTGCCTACTTGATTTGCCCGTGTTGGATTTGCAAATTCTTGGATATTATGATGCTCCATGACGACCTCCGCGAAATATTCGATTCGATCATCAATGACTGGTAAAGCAGCGTTAGTTTGCGCTTACATATGGCGAGGTCCAAGGACGTTAAATACTCTCTACATACTTTCTGCTCTCTCTGAGATTTTTTCAAACATGTATCTGTATCGGTCGGTTTGCTCCTGAGCTAAGCTGATCTCGCATCGTGACTGGTCTCTAAATTCCTCACCCATGGCTGTTTTCCTGCTGAGATGGCCATTGAGGCTTTCCTCCACCTTGTTCCTGACTGATCTCTCAGAAAATCTTTGTGTTGTTTTAGACCTAAATTCAAACGTAACGTTACCATCTGATCAAGCTTCTTTTTCAAATATCAGGTTCTTCATCTTACGTAACGGTGGTCCCTAATTCTGACACTACTATAGGGATACGCTCGATGGGAGTGTTGAGAGACTGTACTCCAGAAAGTTCGCTCATACTATAAAGAGGAGTTTGTCAGGATCTAATCGATATCTTCAATGATGAAAGTCAAAACTCCAACTTACAGATCTTGTATAGGATCTTTGGTAAAATTGTTGTTGGAACGAAGTAGGCCGCTGGAGTCACCTGCACGAGTTTGAAGGCGAGACTTATTTACGCTTGGCTTCGTTTTGTTCTGGACTGCGTTCTCGAAATCCCTTTGGATTTCACCATTCAACTGTCGAAGTAAATCAGAAGTGGGAACCGATACATTGCGCTCCATGTTGACAGGTCGTAACGCAAATGCTTCCCACTTTAGCACCAAGTCGCGTGCCTTGAGATTGTACTGTCTGCAAATAGCGACGGCTGGGCAAGAGTGAGTCCAGGTTCCTCATGGTGGGTATGGTCAAAGTAATGCTTACTCACCATCATTTATCACTTGTGGATCCTGTAAATGGAGACCCTGAGCGAGCTCTTCACGTAATGCGGACATGGCGAGTAACCAAAAAAAATCGAACAAATACAACGCGACCCGAAAAAAAGGTCGCGACGTGCAGTGACTTCTCAAGTGTTCCACGTGACCCTATGTTTTTGGGTTGAGATTCAATGTTGATAAAAGAGAGATAACCAAATTACCTTCGCATAAACCCTTCCTTCTTCTCTATTTCCAATACTTCATGTCTGGGCTATCACATTTGCTTTTGACAACTGCCGATAGAAAGCTTTATGAAAGTACCATCGAGTTCTATAAAGCTCTTGGCTTCGAGCCTCTCACTCACAGTGATAGTCAAATTTATTTGAAGTTGACTGCAAAGGCCCCCGCCCAAGATCTTACTATCAAAGTCAAGTTGGTAGGCGATCGGGCTGTCGATACACTAGAGAAGAATACAGCAACCATTGTGATTGCGTCTGATAACCTCGAGGTCAGCAGCGGATTTACATGATCAGTATGATGTCAGGAGACCTTTAGACTAACTTGCCTCAATGCCCGCACCGTATCGCCTAATGTTATAATCACAGACCGTTGCATCCATTATCCAAGGCAGACATATGGATTTCAAGAAGGAGAAGGAGTCTTATGGAGGATTTGTGATTAAGACCAAGGATCCTTTGGGCAATGCCCTAGAGTTTACAGACGAAGATTTTCGCGTCAAGATCACCCCGGACCCCAATTTGCCCATCGATGCATCCAACAAGCGTAAGATTGCTGTTTTGACGTCAGGTGGAGATTCAGCTGGTATGAATGCTGCTGTAAGAGCAGTTGTACGCGCTGGTATTGCACGTGGCTGCGACGTATTTGCTGTTTACGAAGGTTACCAAGGTATGAGAGAAAAAAAATGGCTTCTATGCGTGAGCTGGCTGGAAATTTTTGCCCGCCGTCACACAGAGATTGATCTCCCTCTCAAAATGAATAATAGGTCTTGTTGATGGAGGTAATCTGATTAAGAAGATGTCTTGGAACGATGTTCGTGGGTTCCTTGAAGTGGTATGTATTGTTTTGAAATTGGAAATTGATCCGCGGAAGCCATCCATTTCGTTTTGGGGGGAGTGTGATTTTGGGATAGATGTTATCAAAAAATTTGGGCACGCACCGGGAAATTCTGGGGCGGGTCGGGAATCCGATTCATGCTAGCGTACTGACATAATTTTTCTATGTAACAGGGCGGCACATCAATCGGAACAGCAAGATGTATGCCTTTTAAGCAAAGACCTGGTCGTCTCCAAGCAGCTGAGCACTTGGTCTCCCGCGGTATTGATTCTATCGTGGTGTGTGGTGGTGACGGCTCCTTGACTGGCGCTGATGTGTTCAGATCTGAGTGGCCTGGATTGCTAGATGAACTGTTGGCAAACAAGCGTATCACTGAAGAGCAACATAAGAGTCATCGCTATCTGACAATTGTTGGTCTTGTCGGCTCTATTGATAACGACATGTCCAGCACTGACATCACGATCGGTGCCTATACCAGTTTGGCTCGTATTTGCGAAAGCGTAGACTCCATCGCCAGTACTGCCATCAGTCACTCTCGCGCTTTCGTCGTCGAGGTCATGGGAAGACATTGTGGTTGGCTCGCCTTGATGGCTGCTATCAGGTAATAAGATTGAAAAAGTGACTTGTTTCAAGATGACATACAATATCTAACAGTTCATTTTTTCAGCACCGGTGCCGATTTTGTCTTCTTGCCTGAGAAGCCTCCGTCCGATGATGACTGGCAAACTGCCATGTGCGACCGATTGACCAGAGTATTTATCAGAAATGTTGACTTTACCATCATAACGTTTATGCTTACACATGTTTGCTTCGTCATTAGAGAAGAGCTCTTGGAAAGCGTAACACACTGGTTATCGTCGCAGAAGGTGCATTGGATAAGAACCTAAACCCCATTAAGCCTGAGCAGATCAAGGATATTTTGTCCGATAGAATGGGACTTGATACCCGTGTCACTACCCTTGGACACGTTCAAAGAGGTGGATCCCCTGTTGCATATGATAGATATTTGGTAAGTAGCAGGAGTCAATGTTTTTATATGGGCTAAAGCGTTATCTTACTGTTTCATATCAGGCCACTGTACAAGGTGTGGAAGCTGTTGAGGCTGTTTTGCGTGCCACTCCCGAGACTCCTTCTCCCATGATTGGCATGTCGCAAAACAAGGTTACTTGGAGACCATTGATGAAGGCAGTTGAACTGGTGAGTGACGAGCCTGTGGCAGTCAATTTGCCGCGAGTGTAAGCTGACTTGCATGAACTATTTACTTAGACGCACGCAGTCGCAACTGCTATTGGCAATAAGGATTTTGAGAAAGCCACCGAGCTGCGAGACTCTGAATTCAAGCTCGATTATGAGGCCTACAAAGCGACCACTGTGGTTGATGACCCTAGAATGAAGGTCGAAGCTCACCAAAAGCTCCGTGTAGGTATCATCCATGTCGGTGCTC
This sequence comes from Umbelopsis ramanniana AG, assembly GCF_025399195.1. Lineage (NCBI taxonomy): Eukaryota > Fungi > Mucoromycota > Umbelopsidomycetes > Umbelopsidales > Umbelopsidaceae > Umbelopsis > Umbelopsis ramanniana. The sequence goes on from NW_026252152.1 coordinate 83,150, forward strand.
CCGCCGGTGGAATGAATGCTGCAACCAGAACTGCTGTTTTGTACTGTTTAAACCGTGGTCATACCCCCGTCGGTATTTTCAATGGTTTCCCTGGTCTGTTCCAAGGAGCTGTTCAAGAGCTCGACTGGCTTACTGTTGATCAATGGTCGTCTCGTGGAGGTTCTGAGCTTGGTACTAACCGTAGCCAACCTGATGCTGATTTCGGCATGACCGCACACAGCTTGCAAAAACATAAGATTGATGCTTTGCTTATGGTGGGAGGTTTCGAGGCATTCACTGCTCTTATGCAATTGGATAACAACAGAGACAAATACCCCATGTTCCGAATTCCCATGGTGCATCTTCCCGCTACTATTTCCAACAACGTTCCAGGAACCGATTTCTCCTTGGGAAGTGACACTGGTCTTAATGCCATTGTTAACGCATGTGACGCCTTGGTGCAGAGCGCCAGTGCCTCAAGAAGACGTGTATTTGTTGTCGAAGTACAGGGTGGCCGTACTGGTTACTTGGCTGTCATGGCTGGTCTTGCCGTAAGTGGTTGTCTGGGAGACTTTTGAGATGTATCTCAGGTACTAATTTTTCCATCATTGATATGTCGATGTAGACCGGTGCCACCACTGTGTATATCCCTGAGGAAGGTATCACCCTCGATAGATTGCAGCGTGATGTCAAGGATCTTGTCCGACTTTACAGAGAGGATGACCCCAACCACAGTGAAGGACGAATCATCTTGAGGTATGTCCCATCCCATTTCTGATCTTTTTTTATTGTTGTTTTTATGATTGAACCACACTAACCCACAAATCCTTTCGCATAGAAACGAGAAAGTGTCCAAGACTTATAGCACAGATGTCATTTCAGAGATCATCAAAACCGAGGGCAACGAATTGTTTGACTCTCGTACTGCTGTCCTTGGCCACACTCAGCAAGGTGGTACTCCATCCCCTATGGATCGTATCCGTGCTAGTCGTCTTGCCGTCAAATGTATTCAATTTATTGAACAACAAGCATTCCCTGCGCTGGATGCAGCACATGCTAAAGGCGCTTCTCGTCCTGTCGATATCATCAACACTCCTGAATCTGCCTGTGTAATTGGCATTGTTGGTACCGATGTTTTGTTCAGCCCTGTCAAATCATTACTGGGCGAAACTGATATGAAGGAACGTAAGAGCAGCAAAGCATGGTGGATGCCCATGACCGGGTTGATTCATCTTCTATCTATTCAAGGTAATTATGATCGTATGTTTGCCGGAACGAACAGATTGCACCATGATAATAACACATGAATGATTGGTAGATTCGAAAGAAAGAGCCTCTATGGTCTTGGACAACCTTGAGCGTGAGGTAGACCTTTAGACGAAACATTATAGAACATTGATTTTTACATAAATTGGACACATTATATTTATCCACTACCTAATGAAAGAGGGTTAAGCGAAGTTAGTGGGACGCATGAGGTAGCTGATGTGGTAATAATGGCAGTCTGAAATTGAATGAAAAAACGACGAGACGTTTGACTGAGCTACCACTGCTATCTTTATCTGTTCGTACCAGGTCATATCTGCCTCGAATGTGGTATGCAAAGATCTACGATCCCATAAAGGTGGGATCTATAGATGGCACGGACACGGAACCGCACGATGCTGCAGTGGTGCGAGCATTGAATGCAGAATGTAGGTATCGCCATGCTGCCATTGCTGGCTTTACTTGTGCATAATGCTCACTTCCTTTCATAACAGATAAGCCACCGAGAATCAAGGAGACAGACCCGTTGAAGACACTGTTCGTTGGAAGACTTGATCCAGACACAACTGAAGGTAGTGCTTCATATCACTGTAGAAAATGTCGATCATTTCCGACTAACGCACTTTTCAGATACGCTTAAGCGTGTGTTTGGCGAATATGGAGCATTACAGTGCGTTCGACTCATGTGTAATTTTGTCACTGGAGTGTCAAATGGGTACGCCTTTGTGACATATGAACGATCAGCGGCTGCGGAAGATGCATATCGACGAGCCAACGGCATGTATGTGGATGGTCGGCGAATCCTTGTTGATTATGAGCGTAGCCGCGTTATGAAGGGCTGGGTCCCTCGTCGACTTGGCGGTGGATTTTCAGGGAAAAAGGAGAGTGGACAGCTACGATTTGGTGCGCGAGACCGAGCGTTCCGCGACCCGATGTAAGTGTTTACAGAGAAAAGAGTATCGTATCAAGTAAGTTCTAACTCTGTGGAAATGCGCAGAAATCACGCCCGGCGTGAGCAGCAATCAGTTGAGATACCTCCTGAACAGCGCCGTGATGATAACTGGAGATATGACATGCTCCCTCGCTCGCATAGGCCGAGAGAGCACAGTCCACACCACCATAGACGAGAAAGAGATTCATACAAGAGAGTGAGATCACGATCGCGAGATCGACACCGTTCTCCAAGCCCGTATCATAAGCGAAGACGCTGAACATTCATTCGAAACACCAAATACTAGTAAATAATCTTTTTCTATTATTACAAAAGGCGGAAAATCGAAACTATTTTGAAACACAATGTGGAAGACGGTATATACTGACGCGGAAAAGACTGGCTTTTTTCTCCATAATTAGTCGTCCATTGCCAGTCGTTCTTCTCGCGTAAGACGTCTAGCACTACGAATCCATCGTCGTCGACGAGTCAAATCTCGCTTGCTGCCATCGCCACCATCCTTCTTCTTAAAAAGTGGTTCCCATTCTGAATTGCTATATACCCAACCCCCTTCATCTGGATCAACATGCATCTATGATAGAGATAGAAAGTCAGAACCTCGCCCAATAAACCTATAGATTGCTCATACAACGCTGTAATGGATACTTACTTCTAAAGTGTGACAATGCGATGGCAAATTGTCATGAAAGCGTTTTGTCAATAAGTGATTGTTCAGTTTGATGATCAAACAATTGATAGCTTAGCTTACCAACTCCAAGAAAATTTTGCTTCCATGGTCCTGTCCTATCAAGCGTCCAATCACTATCCTCCCATTTGTATCCAGCAGGCGGCTTGTATTCATACTTGGTAGGTAAAGGTATAGTGCCGGAGATATCCGACCAAGGGCCACGTTCCATTCGAAGCATTTGAGGAGTGAAACCACTACCGGGCCACCAGCGCTGATTCTCATAAAGCGAGGCTTCCTTGAACTCTCCTTGCTCCGCTGCAGTTTCCTCCAAGCTACGGTACCATACACCCAATGTCTTGACAAATTGCTCTGAATGACGAGCTAGATCTGGCCCAATATCACGCAAGACCAATTGCACGAACTTGGTATTGTAGAAGAACACCGATAGTCCGCCAAACATGAAAACGAGTCTCCACGGGATGACCCATATGCCAACTGCAAGTGCAAACATGGAGATCAAAATGGCTTGTAACAGGTACATGGTCTCGGTCTCGGAAGACCAATCAAAGTGACTGGCATTGCCCATGACCAAGTCATATCCATCGCTGAATTCACCCATCATGTTCTGAAGGTTTTTCAAGTTGCTTAGATATTCTGGAGAAGCATCATCTGAAGCGAATAAAACAGATGACAATCCAAATCCGCTCAAAGTTCGTTTGCTTGACGGTCGCTGCTGAATGGGTGAAGCTTGAGCGCTGTTTGTAGCAGAGGACTTGACATTCATTTTTTCGTCTGATTCGGGCTCGTCGGTGAGTGGTTCACCACTATCATACTTTCCGTATTTTATATAGAATTTCGCAATTATCAAACGTAAGAGCAGTAACTGAGGTCCGAAGACGACGAGCACAGGATAAAAGCCTGATGAAGATAGGTTGAATTTCAGCTGGACGATTGGGGGAAAAAACAATAGACCCATTTCATTACTTACAAATTACACACCAAACGACCATTGCCAGCAACGTGTCAGCAGTATTCTCCCAGCTTATGAGGCGAATGATAGCATCTCGAAACGCAAAGATGGCTCCGCATTTAGATGCGAACCGGGTAAAATTTCGCGTAGTCGTCTGCGCATTTAGAGGTGGCTGGGACTTCAGATACAACATGGCAGGTGCGTATATGTCCTCTGAGCTTGCATTGACGGCGCTTGACATGATAACATCTTTGAGGTGGTGAGTAAAGTCGGGTGATGGCTCAGGGGTACTTGAAGCGGCGGGTGATTTATTTACTTCATCTTTATGCGAATCATGTAAAGAGGAGTCGGAATCGAAACCTGATTGCGAAGAAACCGATCTAACGGACGCGTTAGATTTGTGCTTGCTTATCTTCCCCCGTTGCTGGTCAGCGTTTTGTATCTGGCGAAGCGAGTTGGCAGCTGGTGAGTCGGTCATAGTCGGACTCTTGGGAGCCTTGGGCGTCGGTGAATCCCCACCGTTGGGTCGTGAAGGTGGATTTGCTTTGACGGATTGGCAGCTGGGAGCGGAAGCAGCGCATTTATTATGGCAAACGTAATGACATTCTGAAATTGGGGTTTTGGTTATGACTAGTTAGTAGACGATTGGTGTAAACCAGTTTTTGGTGACTTGAAAGGTACGCATACCTGAGCATTCAAGACCCTGCTTTGCCAGACCCCATAATAGCTTTGAGCAGTTATCGCAATAGGTTAAATTCGCAAAGGTATTCTCCTCAAAGTGGTGATTGGAGGAAGACATTGCATGGGATAAAGGAGCCACGTGAAGATTCTGCCGTTTTTGAGGAATCGTGACAAACTGGCTCGTCCCAAATGCGGAAGGTGATTCAATTTGGTTGAGCTAACACTTTGGAAATGAGTCCACCGCTATAAACCTTGCAACAAAGTAATCAGAGAATGTAGAATTTATTTGTATGGAGCTTCAGTAAACATTCTATGGCTGTAGAGTCATAGTCCATAAGAATATAGCCGTTTATCATTTCAGTTCAGACACTTCTCGCGTAACAGCAGTCATGGTGGTCGGAGATTCAATGGAAAAAACGTATATAAATCTCTAAAATTTTTCCAACATGAAATCTTTACGTCTCACAAACGATAAAAGATCCGTGAATTATGTCCTTTGGTTCTTCATCAGAATGGGCATCCAGACAATGGATCAAGACAAAGTCACTATAAAACCGTCGCCTGAAGTATTCGTACAATGAAATGGTGATGACCAAACGTGACTACAGTCTCTGAACAAACCCAACTCTTTTATTACAAAAATTGAATATAAACAAAATAGAGCATCGATAGCTAGTATCCAATAGAGAATGTCGAGCTGACTGCTCTCATAAACGATCTCGCTTGCAAATCAATGATCGCATGAATGTTGGTTTGGTTACTGTGATTGTGATAGATTGACAACTAGATCTTGGCTGAAGTGTGTATCACTTGCAAGGAAGCCTGCAAGATTCTCGGTGGTGAAGGCTCGCAGCTGAATGTAAAAGTTTACGCTACAGGCTACCACCACTTGCTACGTACTAGATGGCTCAACTATTTTGTTTTCTTTTTCATGTTTTTTCATTCTCGTTAACACTGCCGCTATTTGGGTTACTGAGGCTCGACAAGCCACAAGTCGAATCTACGGCACAGTATCTAAGTTTGCCATATGCGGATGATATGAGAGAGTTTGCGAAACAATATGCCTTACTACAGTTGTTTGCGTGCGATTGCTGCTAGAGCCACCTCACTGAAAGTAGTATATCTATGGCCATGAGTGAGACATTTCTGATATAGACGCCGTATATTTACAGTTATACAAATCGAAAAAGGGTAGTTACGGAGTATGCAGACGATCAGCTTGACAAGTACAAGAATTCATCATGTTCTATTGATGTTCTGTATGATACTTGTACAGTGAAGGTAGTCAGGCAACACCTTAGTGAACCGAAGTCATTCAGTAATTTTTTCTTCAGCCACCTGCAAGTCACCCTCGCAAATGAGCCATTTGCCCAAATTCTAAAACTCAGTTTCTGTTCGACTTCAATAAGTCCCCTAGTTGCCTACCTCGACGCGTTTGTGATTCATGAGTGCCCCAGCCGAATCAACTTCTCCAGAGAAGCAAGAATCTGGTGTCGCTAATCCCTATCTGAAATACCAAGGTGACTCGAATGCAGCGGACTCAGCGCCTCGGCACCAGCGGATACAACTTTCTAGCGATCGTAGTAAAGAGCCACAATCTGTCTTGGGCAAGCGACCTAGTACGGCGGCCGGCTCAGCTTCTCAGTCGTCAAAACACCAACAACGCGAAAAATTCCATCCAAACGTATACGGAAACTACAAGGCTTACTACAGGTAATTAGGACTGCTATTGCGAACACGCACATACATTCAAAGCTGACAATACCTGGCTTAATATGAATATCAGTTCCCGTCGGGATAAAGGCCAGAAGGATGACCCACGGATGAACGTGTTGGATTCATCCCTTATCACTGACAAAACAGTACTCGACATTGGATGTAACTCTGGCAATTTAACCATCGTATTAGGTAAATCAATGTTGCTAGAAGAATAACACAGCGAATCCTCCCCGTGACTGACCTGTGTCTTCGCAGCAATGAAGTATAAACCTGCTCATGTCGTTGGAATAGACATAGATCCCAATTTGATTCATTCGGCAAGAACACATCTGAAATTGGCTTACTCGTTGCGTAACCCGGACAGTGACGAAGTCGACCTCGACATCGGCTTCAAATATCACTATTTCCCTCATTCAATGTCCACCATGTTTGGCTTCCTGCCCACACTTCCCGCTAGAAGCTCTCCTAAAGGATTTCCATACAATGTTGAATTTAAAGCGGATGACTGGTTGAAGACACCGACTGAAAAGGAGACATACGACACTATCCTTGCGTAAGCAGTTGATATTTGACTACAGTTGTTCAAAAAAACCATGCTAATTCAAAATTATAGCTTAAGCATTACAAAATGGATACATCTACACAACGGTGACGAAGGAATGAAGGAATTCTTTCACAAAGCTTATCAATCACTCAAACCTGGAGGCATCTTTGTAGTGGAACCACAGGCATACGAATCTTACGCCAGACGACGTCGGGATTCTGAGGTTTGTGCATTATCTTTGACTGCATCACTTCTTTATCATCGACTTAATTTTTAACCTTTTCATAGCATATCAAAGCCATGTATGACAGCATCAAATTTCTACCTGATCAATTCAAAGATTTCTTGCTCAATGATGTCCACTTCGCAAGTTATGAGATCGCTGGCGATTCAGAAAATGAACAAAACGGTATGGCTTGGTTTCTGTTACTTTTTTGGTTGAATGCGTATTCTAATTGCAGTTGAATCATTACCATTTTGTAGGTTATGACCGGGCAATATATCTGTTCAAAAAATGATGATAGAGATACAGTAATTGGATATGCGTGTAGCTCACGCTTTCATTCATGCTGTCATTAGAGATTGTAACAACCTACAACCACTATTCTATTGCGATACGCTACTCAACAGAAGAATAACGTGAAGAAGTTAGTCAGTACACGCCACTGTGTCCACTTGTTTACATTCTCATAACGTTCTATACCAATTGTAAATACATGATTTAATTAAAGGAGATGTGTGTCGATTAGTGATTAGCATGGAATATTAGTGTAGTGTGTAGGCACGATTGAATCGTAACGTGTATTCTATTTGTCTTTGATTGGACGCTCCCATCGGACTCGATAGCGTGATGTAGCTTTATAAATACTGACGCAACTGTCATAAATGAGAAGAGCAGGAACCTAGTGATCGGAGACTTTGATGAGTATCAAATGCATGAAAAAAATATATAAACCACGTTGGATAACACCTACTATTATCCAAGGGCTATTAAATCCAACAAAATACACCCAAAAGTAAATAGGATTAGGGTCACAGCTGCTGAACCCTTTGAATGAGTCCAAGATGTAGTACAATGAACAGGAAAAGATGTGGAAAACAGAGATGATCAGTTGGTAGAGATGTCGAGAAGGCGAGTTTCTGTACAGAGCAATCATAGCCAGAACGCATAATGGTCCAATGATGGTCTAATGCAATGAAGTTGAATAATAAGATTTGGGGACAAGGTTTCGTCGGGTTGCTCGCTCGCTCTAGCTTACCACTGTCATGATTTCCAAGGTCAACACCAGTGGGTCAGAGACCATGTATCGCGAGTCCGAGTGGGCATATTCTCGCCACAATTCCGCTAAAAAGTCTTTCCTAGAAGCCACCGTCTTGCTAAAACACACCCAGTACACTTCGAAAAAGCAGTGTGTAAGGGCACATATACTGAACCAGCAGAAAATAAGACGATCTTTCCCTGGCTTCATATGCACTGCAGTGCCTGAGATTATATACATTGTGGTTAACCATGTCACGACAGTGGCTATAACCCAAGCCAGTAGCACCATGGTCGGTAGTGAATTTGGCACATAGTTGTCAATTTGTAAATCCGGGGGATAATAAGGATGGGGCAGCATGCTGGCACAAGGACGGACTGACAGGCAAGGCATTTAACAAAAGCAGTGAAATGAAACTCAAAAATTCCACGTTAGTGACTGCGGACCAAAAGTATAGAGTTTCTTCTTCACGCTTTCTATTACCTTCTCTTTCCTCTTCCCTTTGCACTACAAAATGTCCCAAAATACCATCAATTTGATCCTTCTCAAGGATGAATTCACCTTGTATCAGTTCCCTAAGAGCACCAAAGTACCAGCCTCTGTACTGGAACAAGATTGGTTCACCGTCTCAAAGACCACCGATGAATTGTCCATCATTCTCCCTTCACAAGTACCTCTTGAAGGCGCTACAAAGAAAGATGATCAGTGGAGATGCTTCAAGGTTGATGCGCAAATGGAATTCGAACTTGTCGGCATTTTGGTCCGCATCGTCACTCCTCTCAAAGACAACAAAATCTCCGTTTTCGCCGTTAGCACTTATGACACTGACTATGTTCTTGTCAAGAGCGACCACGTCGAAAAGGCATTCAAAATTCTCGGCGAGGAACCCAACATGGCTGTTCGCCAGGGTGAATCGGTTCTCCAGTAAGTGTCTCCCTCTCATAAATGGAGCACAATCAAATCGCTTTCGCTGCTGGTACGGCGTTAATTGGTATCATAGAAACAGCTAGGGTAGCTTCCATTATCATAGAACCATGTACACCATCCATTAAAAATATCTATGTTTGCATTTCTTTTCTTTATATGGTATTCAGTCTACTTTTTGTTAAAATGGAGGTCGACGGTTACATTGTTTTACATAGCATCATTGATTATAGTGAACGCTTTTTTGTACAAATCTAACATAGCGTTGCACTTGTCACGTTCTTGGGCAAGGTTTTCATCTTCGTGTAAAAGTTCTCCAAACAGATCTTCCTTGTACAATGCAGCGACCAGTCGGTTTTGCACAGATTCACGTGAGTTATTGACAAGTAGATGCATGATTGCTTTGGGAACAAGATCGTGAATGGTTTGGCGAGTAATTTCAAAATACGATGTAATCAAAGAACCTAATGAAATAGAAGATTTAGCACTCTTGACTGGGATAAGTGTCCGCAGAGAAAAAAAGACTCACGAATCAATCGAACTTCAAGCTCGTCCCTGTCCAGACTTTGAGACGGTGGTTGTTGTTGATCTTTGATGGATAGTTTCTCGCCTAGCTGTCTCTCCATCTCGGCTTCCACAACCTTACTAATGGAAGGTGGAGAAACAGATACAGAGTTATGTGGGCCATCCATGGCTCCAAGAGCTGGGCGGTCGTTCTTATTGGCACCGCCAAAGAAGTAATTCAAGAAAGAATCGTTCTTGGGAGATCCACCAAGAGCACTAGTTTGATGTTGCTGCTGCTGTGGCATTTGAATTGCGTCGACATGTTCGACGCGTCCGTTCATCTGAGCTACTTTGGCAGCTCTCTTTCGTTCCAGTGCCCTATGCTTCTTGGTTTGACTTTCCAATTGTGCCATGGCTCCTGCAGCCCCAAGGAAATCCGCATGGTTGGTATTGATGTAAGCTCTCTCAATGGCGATCAAGCTTTCCACATAAGATGACGTTGGTCCAAGTCGCTCCTGAAGAAGATCCGAGACCACCTCAACGAGGCGAGCATAGAGTCGAGGAAACCGTTGAATTTCCTGGTTGGATTGGAATTGGAAAAAAATAAAGAGTTGAGATGAGTAAAGTTCATACCTGACATATTCAACAGTACTAAAACACAAATATGAGTCTTACCTTACTGCCACAGTTATGGCATATTCGCATCAGTTCCTCATAAACCAGCTCAACACATCTGAGACTAGGCGTTTCTAACAATGAGATTTGAGGCTTGACGAGCAGATCAAATGCAATTTCAGGAACAAACAAGGATGGTCTAGGACCAGTGGAATTGCGAATGGCGGTTCGTATGTCGTGGTCTGACAAATTAGCACACGGAGCGATGGACTCTAGAGCTTGGCCAAACACGTTATTGAAAATAAAATAGATTCGAGCACCACCACACCTAATGGATGAATCAATGTTTAGAACCAGTTGCAGTGGTTGTGAAAGCCTTTGTAGACGCATCACTTACAGCTCCTTAGTGGAAATATCCGACAGGGTACCATCAATGGAAGCAACAAAGTCATTGGCAAACTTGGTCAGCAGTTGTAAAATCAACGAACCCTATTCTCAAAGCAAAAGTAAGCGGCTGATCACTACCACGACTATTGACCACTGATCCCTTACCCTATGCATCTTGCCCGTCAATCCCATATCACCATACTGAGCCAACTCGTGCTGTGTTTGCCCAATCATACTGCTAAGTTTCGATCGAATATCAGGGAGTTTTTCGCGGATATGGTTCATTAATATCTGAAAAGGTACAAGAACATTAGATATGCTGCCTTGCACCTGACTTCAACTATTCTTTTTTTCTTACGGTGTTCAATTGCTTAGAAAGATACGCAGTACCGCATCTATGAGCTATTGATCGGTAGGATGGGTGGTTGAGGAAGAAATCCCTCTCGGACTGGATAGCATCCGTCATAGGCTTGTTGGTTAGGATATCCTGCTGACTACGGTTAACCAAACCAATAAAACCAAGTTTCAACGGATACGCTCTTCCAGTCAAAGTATCCAGAGCGTTTGTTCCAGCGTCCATCAAATCCAACTTGGTCAATACGCCAATGGTTCGCTTTCCTTCCGGATCGACTTGACGGGCCAACTTCAGACTGTCGGAGTTCACCAAGTCTGCATTAGCAGGAGTAACAGCCAGGATGATACTGTTATGATTTGTTTGTGTGGTCAGATTTTTACGTTGACCTTGCCAAAAAAAAAAAAACTGACATGGCAAGATGGTTTACCTGTTGGGTTTAGATATGTAATCGACAATCAAATTTCTAGTCTGCTTCTCTATGTCAGTGGGTTGGTCACCTAGTCATAACGGAAAAAAGAGGCACACATGGTTAGACATGATGAAACCGACCACTGGTCAGAAAAGGTGGATCCAGTTACCTATTGGGATCTGTAACCAAATGGTAAGTCATCTCTTTTTCTTAATTAGGAGACATATGATCTGGTGTATTACCTTTGTTAATCCAGGCAAATCAACCATAGTCAGATTGAGAACCTTGGGAGAATATATCTTGAGATGGATAGGTTGACGAGAGATACCCTTGTTCGTACCAGCAATACGAGCTGTATCATCCTCAATCTCTTTCCGAACTTCAGAAAAGTCGTAAAACTTCTTGTTAGGAATGTGCAGAAACTCTGCATATTCCTGAACTTCAGGGCCGTTCAAGGTAACTAACTGCAACACAAGAGGTCTTCGGGTGACAACACCACTTCCTCTTGGCAAGAAATCGCGCTGCACAATGTTTTCAATTACAGACGATTTGCCAGATGATTGAGAGCCGACGGATATGATTTGCGGCAAGTCTAGGCTGTCGTTCCCGCCAATGGTGGAAAACACATCTTGGACCTTGTTAATGAGTTCTATGACGTTCTCCATTGCAGTACTATTCAAGTTGTCGAAAGCTGCGGAAAAGGTCAAAGGAAAAGAGCGAGGTTTTATGAAAATGGAGGGAGGGGAGAAGGCAGCGATCGGGAACGCAGCTCTGACTTTTGACTCAAAGTCACAACAGCTAGCAAATCAGTCAGCCGCCACCTTGTCCGCACCCACACAGTCCAGCCATGCCTACCAGTGATTAAAATGTACAAGATCTTTATTCTAAATTTATGCTACTTTCAAGCGATTGGTATTGTTTTCGGCACATCTGATTCGAAGGATTAGAAGAAAAAAATAATCGATTAGTATGATCTATCATCCCCCCCCCCCTGTCCCAATAGCCTGTGCCTTGCTCACCTGAAACCACCTGACGTGTTCGTCCTCCTTTACTCGGGTTTCCACAATGGTGATCAAAGAGAGTGCGGACGCAACAAAAGAAGCTATATAATCCTTGAGATTGGCGTCTTCTTCATAGAACGATGACGCAACGATGTCAATTTGATCGCTGACAGTAGACCCAGCACGGGACAAATCGTCCAGCCAAATGTTGGTTTCAGCGTCATTGGATGCTGTAGCAATAAATCGCAATTGTACTTTCTTCAAGACCATGCTCGTCATTTTGATCATATTGAACGTCTTCTTGCATGCTTCCAATTGCTCCGGTGTCATTTTAGTACCATTTTCCATGATATCTCCCCATCCATCGTCTTCTTCCTCTTCTTCATTATCATCTGCATTTTGCTCGGCAATAAAATCTTGTAGTTCTTCTTGTGCATCAGCAACCATTTCGGAGACGCCTTTCCATTGCTTCTCCACAGCCTCACGGTTGTTGCTAGCAACTTGGGATTCGAATGATTTGCAAACATCCCAGACCGATCCAGTAGTCTTCAATATTTGATCAATCTTGCTGGCATCTTCGGCTTCGGCTAAACTTTTACATAAACTGATGGAGGCTGTGAATGCTGAACGAGCAAGTTTCTGAATGTGCTCCAAGTAGGTCCTTCCAGATGTGGGTGGAATGGTGTCGACAAATCCGCTGATCCGCTTGACGGTTTCTTGCATACCTTTGATGGATAATCCGATGAATACTCTATAAAACTTTTTCCTTCTCGGTCTTAATTTTATGAGATTCATTACCTTTCACCATCGGCTTCATATCGCTCGTCTTGCAAGGAGGCTTGCAGGCCAATGTCAATTTCGTGGCATCGGATGAAAGGATTTTACCTAGTCCAGCTAATAGAATGTTTAGTATTAGTATTCTCGACGATTCAATCAATCCTTGGAGTATATAGTATTGCCAGCCATACCCATGATGGCCTTGAACTTGATAGAGTCAAAGTTTGGGTCCCATACTGCTTTGTCTACGGCAAGTTGTTGCACAGCATTCTGGAGGTCGTTTTCCAAAAGCTTGAGCGTCTCTGGAGGATCGCAATTGTTTGAATCAATTTGGCAAGACTATGGTGATGCAGCTTGTAAATCGACATTACCTTGACCTTCTTTGTCCATTGAATGTTTAGGCCCAGTGAATCAATCAAGCTTGCAATCTCAACTTTTTTTTTTTTTTGGGCCGAAAAAGTTGTTGATAATTTTGGCAGTCCGAACCCCTTCAGTGGCAGCTCTCACTCACTTCGTTATACTCGATCAAAACTATTTATTTAGTGAGGCACTCCATAAATCCTCCCATTCTTCATCCTTCCAGTTTATTCTGTAGCTCGTTCCATATTTCATACATATTCTTTTCAGACTGTGCTTGTATCTGGGTAAAATTACGATGTAAAATAAGAGCATACGATTCTTGATCCTGAAGATACCGAATTTCTTCTTTGATAGATTTCGCTATATATTGTCGACGCTTCTTCTCTTTGACAATAGCCTCGTTGTCCTTGAAAATTCAATAACGTTAGTAGGCAGCCTTACTTTTCTATGTTTTCCGAAGCGCAATCGAACGCAATTCTCACCTGACGAAGTAGAACATCCAGCTTTTGCACTTCGTTTTCCATACCAGGTATACCTCTGTTTTGGTTTGCCTTTATCCTATTGTTGTTGACTCGCTTCTCCAATACCTCCAATATATTACCCCAGTAGCGATTCTTCCTGTTACAAAGGTCCTGGCGAATGGCCGACTGTTAGATTATGCTGGTGCCACCTGCAAATATGGACAGTGAGGTTTACCTTAAATGACAAACATAAGTCTCTCTGCCGTTTCAGTTGTTCCAATGTGGTAGAATATATGACGTCTGACGAATTCTGTAGCTGTACTCGTGCCTTTTGAAGGTGTTTGGCTACCAATTCCGAATCAAGACGCACTTGTCGACATCGACGCTGACAAGCCTCTGAATAGCAAAAGTTCTCAAGCTCACTCAGTGAGCTACGCAATGATTCAAAGTCAGTATGCAATACTGGCTAAAAGGTTCATTTTTTCATGTTACTGAACCTTAAACAAGTTCCATAACGCATGTAATCCTTTGCTTGGTTCGACTGTCTCTTGGCCATGCGCTCCATGGCAATACACATTTCGGTATAGGTCTTGACGGCCACTTCATTTCTTTGAGTAGCCTTCTCAAATCGTTCCTCCCAGTCCTGTGTTGCGTTGGCGGATTCCTCTCCAATTTGAAGACGGAAAAATTCGTCCTCTAGCGATGGAGCATTTTGCTTTTTCCAAGCCCCCAGTTCCTGTATCAACATGCAAGTAGGTTGGAGTAAGTACACAGTGTTGGTACCTCAATAGAACAATGATTTTCTTTCATATTACCGATGGCTCCGTGAAAAAGACATGCACAATTTCGTCGTTCCTCAGAATGGGATGTCGTAGTAGAGCGTTTAAGAAGCGGGAAAGCGCTTTTCTTCTCTTTTCCAAAAATGCGTCGGTTCCTGGTAAAATGATTAGGACATGCAATTCAATATACTCTACTGATTTTTCGTTTACTTACTTCCTCCAAGATTTTTCGGTGGCAAATTTGGAATCATGCGGCTTGGATACCGTCTTATTATTGTTTCGACTAACCACGAAAAGTCGTTGTATCTCCTCAGTACTCTAGACTTGATGTCATTGTTTTGTACGATATATTTGACATGCTTGAATATATATCCCTCTTTTTCCGGCGCAATTTGGACCGTCACTGTATCAGGCTTATCGATATTGACGAAGGTCTCAAAGGATTCATTTGAACCCGTTGATGGTTGCGTGTTGGTATTGTGCTGGTCTAAAAAACCATGCAAGGTGAGTGCCTTCTCCATCACCAGACATTCTCATCATCACTTACTTTGTATGACGCCGTCCTCCTCCTCACTGTCTTCCTGATTCATATCAAGTCGAGGTACTGGAGGATCTATATGCGAGATGAGACAAGGATGATGAGCTACAAGTCATATCTCAACCCCTTTTTCCAAACTACAAAGCACATACCAAACCTGCAGGCGTTTATATTGATAATCGTTATATCTGTTCAAACAAGCTTTAGCATTCCCCTCTTTTCTTCTTTCAGTTCCTACCAACATGTATACCTTCATTCCTTTGAGCAAGAGCCACGCATACAAGGAATCCGTAGAACTCGCGTTCCGAGAGTAGTTGGGCTTTGCCAATCAGGTTTAGAATCTAAATCGGAGGTTAAATCTTTGGGTCCGTGCGCTGGTGGTATGACTTCATCCGCATAGCTCAATACCTGTTGTCCTTGCGTGTTCGATATTCCAGAAGCAAAAATGACCTTATGCAGCGAGCTCATATCAACAGCATTGCCATTGTATAAATTTTTGTACAGTCGCTGATAGAAGGGAGGGATAGTGACAAGATCTGGATGAGAGTGAGCGATTGGCTCCGAAACGAATGCATATTATGATTAATGGTTTGCCTTAAGTAAAGCTGCAACTTACCAAATGCTACATCCGACACCTCAGCCTCTTTCTTTCCGTTATATGGGTCACTTAGAGTAGACGGTTGGGACGTGGTCGCTTTATCAGTGCTGGGGAAATCTCCCCAGGGATCCTCGTCCTCGTCGAATTGTGTGGTATAAACCGATGTTGCGACGGATCGAGATGACGGCGGGCGTATGAAGGACGAGCTCGAGCTAGCTAGGCTAGGAGTTGAGTTCATGCGATTGTCTTCGTGCAGCATTCGGTCTGCGACAGAAAAGAGTAATGGCGAAACCCTCCGGGGCCCTGCAAGCTCGGATGAAGCTGCTTGACAGCAGTCACAGACTCTCCCAAACCCACCCATTTTGGTACCATAACGATGTTATTGTGGGACAAGCTCGGGATGCTGTGGAATACCTCCAGCATGTCGTATTTGCAGAAATGACATAGAATCATCATCAAATGGTGCGCTAACTAACATGCCAAGTACCCATTCGCAAGGGCATTGGAGATAGAATCCATGGGGTTGAAGAAAAAAAAGACTATATATTGATGCCAATTGCAATCAATAGGATGCATGTAATTGGTATTGGATGAAAGCATTGATTGTAAAGCTCTTATGTTTGACGTTCTCGCCATGTCATAATGAACCATGCATTGCCTGCCAAACAAATGTGTGTGGCGGTGTGACTGCTAAAGGACAATAACAGAATTTGCCGCATTGAGGTTTTTGACATATTCAACTCTCCAACAAAATCATTTCAAATGGACCCCATAGAAAATCAACATACTCAAGCTCAAGTTGTAAAGAAGAACAAGAAGAAGAAGAAGCCAACTGCTAGCGGTGAAATTTCTCAACAATGTCGTGACCTTTTGTCGGCATTCCCAGTGGAGCTCCAAAATACTCGCGCAAAAGGTCGTCATGCTGTTGCCAGCGAATCTCTTGAACCGGGCACCACAGTGTGCAGAGAACAGGCTACCTCCTACATTGTTCGATCTCCCTACCTTGATAAGCAATGTCACGTCTGTCTGAACAGCTTGGACCATGGTGACATTTCCCACTCATTCACGTGCGATGCCTGCAATCGAGTTTATTATTGTAGCGAGGAATGCAGAGACCATGACAGGGCCATGCACGATAGTATGTGCAGTATTATTAACCGCCTTGATGGTATTGCATCTGAATGTAGTGTAGATGTGGATCTGCTTAGACTCATGTTGGGTCTTCTGGCTCGTCATGCTCAGGATCCTCAGGATGGACAGACTAGTACACCCACTCCATTTGAATATGTTCTTAAGTTGGTTCACAATCGTGAAAAAATCAGTTCTGATTTTATTCAAGTTATAACCCAGGCTTGTGAGTATACCATTCATTTAAGCCTAGTTGCATTTTTCGAATTGGGTACTTACTTTGGGTAAAATTCTTTCTTTCTTCACAGCTACCATGCTAAATGATATAGTGCCGGAAAACATGAAAATGGACGTCAAAGAATTAGTACTGTTAGCTTGTCGGTAGGTACACTTTGGTTAGATATGTTCTTCTATTTAGGCGTTACAAGAATCTCCTTTGATCTCATCTTCGCAAAGCATCAATTCCAACGCTCATGGATTAGGTGATGTGCAATCCCGTAACACGGACAGTGCACTTGGTCTCTTTCCCCTTGGCGCCATGTTCTTCAACCATTCATGTGAGCCAAATTGTAATTTTGTTGGCCTTCGCGATGGCAAGCTGGAGTTTCGTACATTGAAGAAAGTCGTAAAGGGCGATGAACTTTGCGTATCGTACATTGATTTATTTGCACCAAGAAACGAGAGACGCGGCAACTTGTTATATACCAAACAATTTTGGTGCAAATGTCGAAGGTGTTCCACCCCTATGGAAAAAAGCGTTGACCGGTTCCTCAATGGTGTCATGTGTCGCCAATGCCACAAAGATGTGTATGTGATCCCTCCTGCTCAGATTGATGGTAAAACTAGCGCCAAGGACGATGAAAGTGTGGCAACTTATTCGTGCGCACAATGTCACCATGCCGCCCCCCACAGCATGGTAGCTGGTACTATCGAGCGTGCTGATCATCAATACAATCAAGCCATTGGCATGATTAGACAACGCAAGTACGGACGAGCCAAGGATATTTTTAACACTCTCATTAAAGCACAAGACAACACCAAAACCGGCAATTTCACTCTACATAACTTCAATGCCATTCTCATGAACTCTTGTGTCCCTCTCATGAACTGCTACACGTTTGAAGATAACCACATGGCCGCTATCCATGTGAACCGCCAAATCATATCCAAACTTCGAGACTCCGGAGCCGTGCCTGAGAACTCCCCGGAAATAGGTGATTTCTTGATGAATCTGGGTGAGCTTTGTCTGAATGTTGCCAAGGAAAGTCATGGTAAAGCCTTGGTAGAGGAACGCTGGAAGCAAGAGGCAGAAACAGCGTTGAAGGAGTGTGTCAAGCTGCGCGAAATTGCATTCGGTCCTTCACATGGTAAAACCATCGCCGCACAAGAACTTTTACAGTCTTGCACATAACGTTAGTTAGTGAACTTTATGATGGTTACTTTTTCTTTTTTTATCTTTAT
Organism: Umbelopsis ramanniana AG; assembly: GCF_025399195.1. NCBI lineage: Eukaryota > Fungi > Mucoromycota > Umbelopsidomycetes > Umbelopsidales > Umbelopsidaceae > Umbelopsis > Umbelopsis ramanniana. The sequence continues at coordinate 101,484 of NW_026252152.1, forward strand.
AATGAATGTCTATGTGTATTTTTTTATTTTGAAAACTGTTTCGGCGTAGAGGACAATTTTTGGTAGTTAAATGGTAAAAGGTAACTGGGCGGGGGGAAAAAACAAAACGATGAAAAAGGAGTAAATTACATTGGGTTGACTGCAACCCACAGTGCTTTTTTGTTTAAAAGGTGTCTAAGCTTCAGTCTTGGTTTCATCCTTGGCTTCTGCCTCAATGTCCTTCAAAAGCTGGGCAGCAATTTCCTTGACCTGGGTCTCCTTGTCCTCACCATTAGACACAGGTGCGGATCTTTGCAACTTCTTTGCCTTCTCAACCATGGTCTTTCCAACGCCAACATTTTCAAATTCCCAGGTGGTGGCTCGCATACCGATTCCAGCGGGTGCGTTCATCTTGAGATAATGTAACCACCGCTGCACGACTTCAGGGTTTGTATCCTTAATCTGAAGCAATCGCTTGTGTGTCTTTCGCTCGAAATTCTCCTGTGACTTCTTGTGAACGAAGGGTGATTTGATCACAGTCCAGCGGCTGGTCTGAGTAGGAAGGTAAACAGGGCCAGAACATGGCATTTTCAAAGCAAAAGCAGCACGACGAGCAAAATCAACGTAGAAGTCGAGATGTTGTGGAAGATAACCACGGAAGTGCAAGTTGCAGACCGGGATTCCGTGGGTGGGTTGAACTCTCTCTGGAACTGTGAGTAGGTATGCGTTAGGAGAACGAGAAGGGGATAATAAGGCAGAGAATGTCAACGGCGAATGTACCTTGGAAAACATCGTCAAATCCTTCTGCGGGCTCGTGAACGGCAGGGAGGTCGATTTTGCTTTTTATTTCTGCGCTTCCACTACGTGTGCTGGATCTGTCAACCATAAATTAGTCTTCAACAGGCTACTTATGAGCCAAAACAAAAGCTTTGCTTACACAAATGTTCGAGTCAACGAGACCTTGGCGATGCTAGAAAAGCCAGCTAGTGATTTCGTTATCTTCATAGTTGGGTAAGTTATAAGACTTTAAAAAGGGGAGCAGCGACAGTTCAGACATTCACCTTTAGCATGCCGAAAAAAGTTGATTCAAAAAAAGTATGTATTTGTTTTCAAAGTTGTTAAGAGCTGTCATTGAAAACTTCAGGAAAAGTCACGTGCCACAATATCTTTGCAGATTAATGTCTCGAATCCATAAAAAAAGAAAGAGGTGAATAATGAGGAGGGTAAAATAAAAGGTTTAACGTAAGCTTTCATAATACATCTAAAGTACAAGGTCCTGGAGGCTATGAACAGTTTTCAAAGATGCTTTCATTTAGTCCAGTTTGACCTTTACAATCCTGCTGCTTTTACTAAATTGCTCAACTGAAGACAATCTGCCTGCCTACATTCATCCAAGTAATATCTGATTATCCATATTATTTTCATAAAGGCTTCATCACGGCATATTTACTCTACCAATAAAACACTTTTGCTGCAGTCGGTAAAAGGCATCATTTATGCCTGGGACTGCGAATCGAATAAAGTGAAATTTCCCCATTTTTCGAAAAATGAGTTACACCCTATTATCTTGCCTGAACATTCGTCTCGACGACCCTAGATCATCAAGCTAAGCTGCAAATGCCATCCTCACCTTCTCGTAATGCTTCGATAGAAGGTAGGACTGTCTTCGACTATTGAGCTGTATGGCTTTGACTTGAACTTCCTGTACTAAGTCATGCCAACACAATTCACCGGCACAGATACTACGAGAGCTGAAGACCAGGAGCCAATGATTTTAGGAGCTTCCCGTTCAGACGGTTACAGTCTCTTGGGAGGACCTAGTGATGAGTCGCACTTTACGGTATGTAGCTGGCAACCTAAGTCGTCTTATCCAACGTCGCACTTTGCTGACAAATGTAATGGTGTCATAAGATAAGAGCTGTATTATGTGGTCTTCTCATTGGTACGGTGATGTGCTTCTCCAACATGTACTTTGGATTGCAAACTGGATGGATTTCAATGATGTCGCTCCAATCATCCTTGTTGGGCTATGCCATGTTCAAACCTTTCAAAGGCAAACTTCGCCGAGCATTCGGACCTATTGAAAACGTCGTACTTCAAACTACGGCGGTGGCCACTGCGACTATGCCATTGGCTGCAGGTACGGTAATCCTTCATTTTAGTGTTTGAGATGGAAGCTATCTCATCACGTTCGTAATTGGTATCTCTCTTTCACTCACTCAATGCAGGATTTGTGGGCATTATTCCGGCTTTGCAATCGATGACCGAAGAGGACCATCCTGGCGGTGGACTTCAATTTAGCTCATTGCAGCTTATTGTATGGTCACTTGGCGTTGCGTTCTTCGGCGTATTTTTTGCTATTCCTCTGCGAACACAGACTATCATTCGTGAAAAGCTCCGATTTCCATCGGGAACAGCTACGGCTCAAATGATTAGCATTTTGCATCAACGACAAGATCCAACCGAACGCAAGGTTCAGTTGCGTTTAGTGAACGGAAACCAATTGAGACATCGAACCAGCCCACACCAGGAAGACCGACCCCTCCTGTCTGATCCTGCCGTCAACCGCTCTTACTCTCCACCAGCTGCATCGGTATCTCCTCCCGTGGATATGAGCGACGAAACAGAAGAGGAATTCGAGGCGAAATGGGCACTAAAATGGCGTGCTCTTTTGGCGTCTTTTTCCATTTCATCCGCATACACGGTTACCACGTATTTCTTCCCCATTGCCTACGCTTTACCCATTTTCAACTGGTTGTCCTTCGGCCTGATCGATTTCAAAGCTTGGGACTGGTATTTCACGCCTAGCTTGAGCTATGTTGGACAAGGTATCATCATGGGTCTGCCAACGACCCTTAGCATGCTGCTTGGATGTGTTGTCGGTTGGGGTATTTTGTCTCCCATAGCGCATTTCGCCGGATGGGCTCCTGGACCTGTTGATGACTGGAAGGATGGAAGTAAAGGCTGGATCCTATGGATATCGCTTGGTGTCATGATTGCCGAAAGTTTTGTCTCGCTGACGGTCGTGTTTATTCGGTCGACCGTCAAGAGCTTCCGCGACGCGAAACCTTCCAAGCAACAACATGTGCAGATCGCCACAGGTAGCGAGGCCGAAACTGCCGAGGCTGACATTGTATATGAACTCGATGAGAGCGCTGGATTACGCGACAACGAAGAAGAGGAGGAAGAAGATGCATCGCCGGACCAGTTGGTCAGTCCAATCGTTACGGTTATTGGCCTGATACTTTCCACTCTCCTCTGCCTTGTAGGCGTCGCTTATGTTTTCGGTACTGACCTATTACCTCTGCATATGACGTTCATTGCGGTTGTTTTGGCTATGATCCTCAGTGTACTTGGCGTCAGAGCGCTGGGAGAGACAGATTTGAACCCCGTCAGTGGATTAGGCAAGATCTCTCAAGTTTGTTTCGCTGCCATGATGCCGGGCGGAATTGTCGCCAATTTGGTAGCTGGTGGGATTGCTGAGGCTGGAGCACAACAAGCGGGCGATCTTATGCAAGGTAAGAAAAACAAGCAAATGATCCCGGGCTGACCGATCGAATTAGCACGCATTGACTCACTAAACCGACTTTGCATGCTCAGACCTGAAGACTGGTCATCTTTTACGCGCATCACCGAAAGCCCAATTTTATGGCCAAATGATTGGCTCCTTTTTCAGCGTATTTGTTTCGACTGGTACGTGTTTTGTACCCTACCACTGCAAGCTATTTTCCCTTTACTGACCCAGGTTCTGTTATAGCGGCTTATAAATTATATACCTCTATCTATGAAGTGCCGGGAAAAGAGTTCCCTGCCCCAACCGCTGCTGTATGGTTGGACATGTCGCGACTTGTGAATGGAAGACCCCTACCTCCTCATGTCCTGGAATTCGTACTAGCATTCTCCTGCCTTTTTGGCATTCTGGTGCTGATTAAGGAAACAACTCACTACAAGTGGCGCAAGTATATTCCCCAAGGCATTGCATTCGCTATCGGTATCTACAATCCTCCCAACTTCACACTAGCTAGAGTCATTGGAGGCTGGGCAGGATACGCGTGGGATCGGTACTGCGATGGCCCGGCCACTCCTAATGACAACAACAAAGGAGGACTGGTTGGTCTGTGCAGGCGATACCGAGAAGCTGGAAAAGTCTTGATCATTGTCATTGCCAGTGGATTTGTTCTCGGTGAAGGGACCTTTGCACTTTTCAACTTATGCTTGCGAGCACTTGGCGTACCTCATTTCTAAAATAAATGGGATGGGATTGTATAATAAAAAAGCATGTTGGACCCCATTTTTCGAAGGACCATAGTAAAAATCACGCCATTCGGCATGGTGGTGGGTACCTCGCCCGCTGCTTTATCCAGTTATGGAGATGTTTTCCCCTGATTGATCAAAGAGTTACTATAAATTCAGGGGGGCCAGCCACTTATCTCGCACTTCCAAAACCATCGTGTTTGCAGGCAAGCATGCAACAAGACGATCCCGGTCGTGAATTTGGCACCACTTTGTGCGTTGCACCAAAATGGATAGATGAATAAGGCATTCTTTGGGTTGAGAGTCTCCTCAATTTTTTTTTTTAAAACGTCGCTGTGATTATTTTGTTTTTTCTGTTATTTTTTTGGTGTGGATAACGGTAGGGGGTTTTGGATTAGATATTATACAAGAAACGAGATGGCCACGGTCGGAAACCACACGTGGCGCCATCTGTGATCGAAGTAAACGGAAAGGAAAAGAAGGAAGTACATGAGTGCTGTTGCGTGCGTTCACCCCATTTAAAGAAATATTGAGAAGGGGACGAACCAAATCAAATCAAATCAAATCAAAGGCTGGCCGACAAGAAAAACAAAATAAAATGGAGAGAGAGAAAAAACGATTGATACTTTTTGGTGTAGGAAGGATATCCTCCTTCAGTGCCATGTACAAATTTTTGTAAGCAAGTCTTTTCGAACGGGGTTGTCTCATTTGTAGGTGTCCCATGGATTGAACGAAACTTCCGGCACATGGAAATTAGACCCCATTGGTACATTATTAAATTGATCATGACCGTGGCCCCTAGGATCTGGAGTCGAAGGTTGATATGGAGCACTTGGCATTCGCATGCTGTTATGTTCTAGAAGTCCGTGGTGCATCGTGCTTCCACCACCTCCTCTATACGCTTCATCGAATTGGGCTAATGGAGGGATATCCGTTGATTCAGACGTACCAGGTTCATGTATCTGTTCATTGCCCCCACCACCTGAGTAGGTATTCATCATGGATGTTTGCTGCATGATGGGAGGGAGATGGGTGTTTGAGTAAGGCGCTCCCATGTTGACTTCGTTATGTCTGGGGTCACTATGGTGCCGATGATGATTTTGAAAGTTGGTTCTTGGAGTATGAGATGGGAAGGAAAAAGACGTTTCGTAAGGCCCTGCCGTGGTAGGGAGACGTGGGTCTGCTCGATAGCTATTCCAATTCATTGAGCCGTAGGATGCATCATTGGCTGGCGTGCTAGGATTCGGCGGCGGAGGCATACCTTGACCCTCCAATCCTCTACCCGAATACTGACCACCATGATGTGCCGACATGGTGGTGTAAGCATGACGGTTGGGGTGAGCTCCCATCGACATGGAATCCGGTGTCGTTGTGGGGCCTCTATTCTGATACATCAAAGCTGGATCTGAAGATTTACGCATCCGATAGTCTGATGATGGAGACGGAATTGGCGTATTTGGCATGGACACAGGGGGGTAATTCACAGGTGCAGCATGGTTATCGAGATAGGGATGTTGTGGTGAGAATCTAGGAGCATTGTAACCTAATGGCGATTGTTGAGGTTGCCGCATATACGGTTGTAAGTAATTATGTGTGTCTATAGTTGATGATTCGGTGGACATAACATCACTCGAAGTGGAAGCTTGGCTTTCTCTTCTATGAGCATCATAGTAAACTTTGCATACATAGGGGGTAATGTGAGACATCGTTCTGTTATCATGCTTCATTACGTCGTTAGACTCACCTGTGGACAGCGTGGGAGAGGTTGAGGTCCGATCAGTTATAACTCCACTCGTTTCTACATGTAACGGAATGCGAAAGTTTTGTCGCTGTAAAAACTCTGGTGATACTTCTAAGTTGGCGAGCATGGGAATGGATCTAGGCGAATGTAATCTTCCAGATGCCACGTCTTCTTTGTTGTAGTAACTGATCATATGTTGTGTACTCCCATTGACGACAATGCTCATGGTCTTTTTGATCAATCCGTTCCTTTTAAATTTATATGAATTGGTGAGAGAACCAACCAGTGCGCGTTCCTTCAATCGTTCGGCTGTACTGGTGGGCGCGCTTGGGTCGACGGATTGTTGGCGTTTGTCAACGATAGGGCTGCGCTTATCAATTTCTCGGTACACTAAGAAATTTCCTAGTATTCTAGATGGACTCCATAAGAGACCGTCTGTCCAGCGTTTAATTCCTTTCAATGCAAGGAGGTAAGTTAAAAAAAATTGAAACGAGAGAAATCACAGAAGAGGGGTGAGAATCCATTTGCCCAAATAAAAAAAAATAATAACAAGCAAACCAGCTTACCAGATTCTCTCTCGTCGAAAATGAAAACAGTGCCGGATACGACTAAATCTTTCCGCTCTCTATCCTGTAAGCGTCTGGTGACTTTGGGCAAGAGACCTTGCCGACAGGCTTCAAACAGCAACAGAGTATCCATTGTGGTTTCAACGAATCCATGGAAGGTAGGGTCCAACGACATTGAGGTGGTATGGATGCGTTTAGGGAGACCGAGTTTAAAGGGAGGGGTAGATAGAGATTAAAAATATACGTTTAGGTGGGGAGAAGCAAACGGTGGGTATTCAAGCAGAGACGGAAGTAAAGCGGGTGAACCAAAGAGGGAAATTATCTTGCGCTTGATCGGACAACTCCTTTTACACCAATTTTCTTGCTTTCTTTATGATAAAACGGTAATGGGTGCACGCGTAGGGTCCATATAATTGAACAGAAAGTTATATAGGACGAAGGGTACAGAATGCGAACAAATAAAAACTAGTGTGGCGTCGCGGTAGTGGGGGGGCAGATATGGCTTCCGGAGTGGTGTTTATGTACGATGCGTTACCGATGGAAGGGCGTGGAGAAAGTTGGTACGTAACGTCGTTGACGTGAAAATAAAGAGAAAAGAGAAGAGAGAAAAGAAAACCGAAGGTGAGCACACAAGCAGAAGAAAGAAAAAAGGAAATGGTGAATTGAGAATCTGCGTATGTCGTTCTTTATTTCGGATTTGCTTTTGAGTCTTTCTTGGGGGAAGAATAAGGTGTGTGACTCTCATCAAAATGATTGACGAACAGTTCCTTTTCTTTCTCCTAACCCATCACACCTTCATCACCAAAGTCCCATTTTTCACTGTATCTCTCGTTTCTACCGTTTTGTTTTATCATGTCCAAGGTAACGGTTGTCTTTTCTCTTGGGATTTCTCAACATCGTCGCACACTCGGCTTCACTTTTTACCTTAAAAATTGGTAGTCACTTTTTATGGCTCAGTAGATGGTCTCCCATAGACCTCCAGCCATTATGGCCCAATGCCTGACTATAGTCGGAAATCACACGAGACGGAGGGTAAATAAGTTATATGCAATCTAGATGGACTCAGTTAGTCATGCTGATTTTTTTAACCAACCCAGGATTTGAAGCCCCTTCGAGATGGCGTGTGCGGTTCCCACATCAGCTTGACGGATAGCATCTCAGTTTAAAATAGAAAGGTGTTTATAGAAGCAGCTCGGACTAATAAATTTCCGTGCTGTTAAGTTCGTGGGAGGCCGTTCAAAAGGGACAATGGCACAGAAAGAAACGGCGATCATGATAAAGAATAATTCGGTTTGAAACAAGGTATAAAACAAAAAGGAAATTGGCGCGAACACCCTTCGTCTTGACGGTACATGCGTAAAAAGAAGCTCATTGTGCTGGCTTCATAACCTCTTTGGGATTTCAGGGTCTTTTTTGGCCATTTCCATACTCGGCCACGCCCGAAGGCCAATGCGGAACTCCGTCTTTTCATTCCAGCCTCCATGGAAAGAGAAGTAACAGGCTGGGAAAAGGCATAGTCATAGACATGGCAAGCAAAGTAAAGATGTTAGGACGGGTGTTATGACATGAAGTGCGCCCGTTCGGCACCTCACCCCCCATCCGCGGTTGGATTATACAACCTAGCTGGGATTTAATCCGGCGGTATTTTTACACTATTCAGCAAGGGGAGGTGTAGTAGGTAGTGGAAGGAACGTGGGTGGATTACAAGCTGAACATGCTACTAAACCACCTCATGTCTCCGTTTCAAATAACTTCAAACTCATCCATCCCCCTCATTCTCATCATCTTCTTTTCAACTTATCTAGGCAATAACAACGCGCTCGCCAGTACAAAAGGCCAAGAGAAAAGCGAACGCCGGTTGGGTCCCCTCCTCCTCGTTACGCGTTACACCAATACAAAATATCGGTCGGTTGCATGACACACACCGAGCGCCAGAAGGTTCGGATATCCGCGTACAGAGACTCGGTGGCTTAGTTGCTCTCCTTTTCTCTTAGAAAGAAGGCCACTTGCTATGGAAGGGACCATGGCTTTATTAACAACATGATCGAGCTGCAGTGCTGTCAGCCATCTATGCAAGCAGCGGTCCGTGCGCATTCGGAACAAGGTATCACCCATGAGGCGCAAATAATAAAGCAACAACGCCAGACTTCCTCCAAAGTGTTCTTTATGCCCCCCAAGGTTAGTCAGAACGGTAAAAATAGCAACTCCGGTCAAACAATGCGTTCGCCCCCCGCCTACCCTCGTGCCGCCTCTTCCACAACCACGCGCTGGCTTCACAAATGGAGATGCAAAAAATCAATGTCACAACGACGCATTTGTGTTATGTTATGTTACTTTGTCTATGGTATGGTACAAGGTGTGTGGCATATTGAAAAAATACCATGATTAAACTAAGTTGCCTTTTTGTTGTGGTTGACATACCCTATTCCAACGCAAGCCATCAAGATAGTTTGGGACGATGCTTCTGGCTTGATTTTGAAAGATACGCCAAAGCATTGCTTCAGGTCTCTCAAGAATTGTACACTGTGGGATGAAGGAGTTTTAATACTTAGTGTGTATGGGGCAGGCAGATCTCCCCAAACGTTCTACTTACGTGAACGCAGTCATCTTGCCGATCCTTATCTTGCCCACATCTTCTGGCGCGAGAACCATGAGAAGCAAATTCAACCATTGACTAGGACTATCAACACATCCGCCTTTACGAATTTCGTTCAACAGCATTTTGGACGCGATCAAACCAACATCTTCTGGAGTCTGACCTTTTTCAGCGGCCTTTTCCGCCGAAATAAGCACATCAGAAGTTGACTCAGCGACCAAGGATAATGCGAAGCCAGGTGATCTATGTAAACCGAGGGGTTAAAAACAACTCATGATAGCAGCCTATGGCGTACTAATACTTACTTTCCACTTTCTGCTCCTTTATAAACATCAGTATAGATGTAGACGTCGGGAATATATCGATTCAATACCGATCTGGCTGATTCCACGATACGATTAGCTGTTTGTGGTGAAACGCGTGTACAGTACGCAATGCCTCGAATGCGCTTGATTCTGCCTTCATCTGTGAATTGGACCGGCTTCAACTGACGAACATTGGGGCAACTAAATATCACTTCTCCGCCACCCAATGGGGGTGCTCCTCTCTTTGTGATCTGTTGAAAAAGGCAATACAAAAAAAAACAATATGTACTTAGAGGTTATACGGTATAAAGTTGTTATGGCTGGCAAATTTATCCTTTTTTACCTTCAATTCCAAATTCTCGGAAATACCAAACCGTTTTAGTTGTGGTAATATGACAGTACGAATGGTATCGACCTGAAGCGAGAGAAGGAATCATATTGGAAATGAGAATGCATACAACGAGAAAAGTGTTGCCTCGAAGATATAGGAAACTCCACTTACCGACAAATCAACGTTGTCAGTAGTAATGCCTTGAAGGACGAGAACGGTCGGTGTCTTCGAGAATGGAGTCAATGCAACAAGTGGCTCCAGAAAATACCCGATACTACGAGCTGTGCCACAGTCATGCTCAATACGACCTCCAATAATGATACCAGGCTTGTATACCACCGAAGTACCTACGATCCGAACAAGAATCCGTCAGCCCAATGTTACATACCGGACTGCTGATAGGCAGTCAAAACATAATTCGAAAAACCGTTCCATACCAGTATAACTAATCTCGACAGTTGAACCGTTTGTCAACTTTTCAAGCAATCGCAGAAAGCTTGCTTCGTAATCTATATTGAGTTGGATGCATTGAGTCAATAAAGTGATCAGCGAGTCATTTCGAGGGACGTTGCTAGTTGAATCCCGTACCTCGTAGACCAGGATTTTCGTCGTTGGAGCGAATTTTATCTATCCGAATGATTCTTCCGCTAAGTGCTGATAGAATCAAGCGTTGCCGGAAATACTGATGGCCTTCAAACTTTATGATCCTGCTCATGCTGTATAGTTGTGATAGTATATGGGTTGGCCCAAAGAAAAAAAAAAAAGAATCCTTCATGGCAGCAAGCAGTCACACTTGAAATTTTTGAATTTCCGACTCCTGATTCTTGGCTCCAAACTCTGTATCAGCTTTGACAGACTGAGCTCTCATCTAATGTTTAAATCTCGTTGCTATTAAGCTAGAAGGTGATGAATTTTTCAATGCATTATACGCATTCTCCTTGAAAGCTCTCTCCCTCAATTGTACTCTTTACCGGATTTTTTCCCAATCATACTTCCTCATATAGGGTCACGAGACCAGTCACGTTGACCCCACCTCAGAATATAGCCTGGCAGTCGCTATTTTCCCGTCCACAACTGAACTCTTCTTTTTTCGAACACCATGTCTTCTTCATTCTTGTCATTGCAGCCAAGTGCGCTTGGAACAACAGCGCCGGAGAACAACCTTCAAAACACGGCAGCGTATTCTTCGGCGTTTCCTCCTCTGCACTCCATTCCGCTCGCCGTCACACCGTCCAATAAGCATAAACCCTGGCAGTCATTTTATCCGCCAAAGCCATCGCTGTTGCCACCAAAGTACCCACTTTACCTCAAAAATACCAATTATGCCAAGCTCGCAGATGAACAGTATCATCAGCAGTGTAGAATCAAAAAGGCGACCAAACCAATGGGCACCATATCGTCTCTGTTTCACAAGTCCGAACCAGCCGTACAATATGATGCTGCTCTTGAACAACTGGATCTAAGGCTCCCATGCTTTTGGAACCCTAACGACAAGAGTTCTCTGTTGGATATTTCTTCTGACGGGGTCGACGCTAGTTATTGTGGTATGCCCATCTGAATTTTTTGTATATTTGTGCCATGCCCCCCATTTTGTTTTTTTCCCCACACACTACGTGCAACCGACAAAAAAAGGAAATTCGCCCATCCCATCTATTTACTTTAGCCGCAAGCCTGGCTCAGAAGATAACCTTAATGTCAATCAACGTGAGGATATCAATTCTAACACATCTTCCTTTGGTTTCAGGTTCTGGAAGAAACGATCATGACGCTGCTGCTGTACGCTCAACATTTACAGCTAAACCTCAGTGTGGCATCTTCTATTTCGAAATTGAGATTGTGTCCAAAGGCCGTGATGGTTATATCAGTATTGGCTTTTGTGATGCAGACGCATCCATGGACAAACTTCCAGGTAAACATATCAAATTGTTTGACAGGAACATCCGAAGGCGTTCTTCGATGTGAAAAAAAATTTCCGTACTTAATTGACTAAATGTTGCTCATCACCTGGTTTTATCTTATTTAGGTTGGGAAGTTAGCAGCTACGGTTTACATGCCAATGATGGAAACTGCTACAATGGAGTACCTAAAGGAAAATCCTATGGCCCTACATTTTCCACTGGCGATGTCGTTGGTTGTGGCATCAACTTTAGCAGCAAGAACGCCTTTTTCACCAAAAATGGCGTGTACATGGGCACTGCCTTTAGCAATGTCAACCCTGCCGTCCCTCTTTACCCTTGCGTTGGTCTTCGTACGCCAGGAGAGCATATTAGGGCCAACTTTGGCTTCAAGACTTTTCAATTTGACATTGTTCAATACATGAATGTAAGTATGGACGTATCCTCTCCGGTATGTGCATCATTTTTTCTAAAACCTTTTTTTTTCGAAATTATTAGGAGGAAAAATGCCAGCTACATTCAACCATTTCTCAAATGCAGATATCCCCTTCACCCCCTACACAACATACATCGCCTGCTGTGAAAGCCGCATGGATGAAACAGGTTGGTCGATCACCTGAACCTGTCACCCCTCCAAAAACATCCCAACAAGTCGCCGCCAGCTCAGAGATTATAGATCAGCTAGTCTACTCTTTCCTTCTTCATCACGGATACAGCCGCACGGCTGAAGTGCTTCTCAAGAACGTGAAGGACACCAAAGATGCTGATCTGGTATCTGAAGAATCTATAGAGGATAGCAATGACCAAATATTTGATAGCAAGTCTGACCTAGTCCATAGACAAGGTAAAGCGTCACTCGACTCATCCATATGGTTGTATGACCTTGTTAACCCTTGTTTCTTTCAGATATTCGCACTGCCATTATCGCTGGCGATATAGATTGCGCAATTAAATTAACTCAAGCTCATTTCCCTCAAGTATTAGTTCATGACGAACTTATGCTTTTTCGACTTCAGAAACGCAAATTCATAGAAATGCTTCGTCTTGCCAATGAAAGTTGCAATCATTCGTTTTGCGACGCTGCGTTCAACTACGGATTCCAACCTCTTACTACCACCGCTGAAGAGATAGATTCTACCCATCCCCATGACCTTAGTACCGAAAAGTCATCGCCGACTGTTTTTGGCACACCTCGTAAAATGTCGGTGCCGGCGGCACCTATTAGTACTGCTCCGGCATCCGATATCCCTCAACCTACTCGTCGCGTCAGCTACGCTTCCATCACCGCTACACCGTCTTCCGCCTCGCCTCCTCATGGCAGCTATTTTGGCGGACGCAGTCTCGATGAAAGCTTAGATGAGCCTATTAGCCCTACCAGCACCTTTTCGCATACCAGAAGAAGAAGACGTAGCAGCAGCCATATTTCTTTCACCAGTCTTAGCTCATTTGAAGAAGACGATGATGACATCAAGTCGGATATGCGAGAAGCCATTCGCTTCGGTCATCTACTTCAAGAACAATATGGTAGAGATCAGCGAACCATGGTCAAATCAGGCATGGCAGACATTCACTCTTTGATCAATGAAGTCGAAACCTACCACAGTCTATGCGTTGCCGTCAAGGCTCTCGACATCGCTGGTCGAGACACTTTAGCGAGTGAACTCAACACCGCTATATTAGGTATGGGGCGGCGTTGATTTGTTTGTTAACACGATCGATATGATAAGATTATTAACGTACGGACCATTTTGTATTGCCAGTGTCACAACGAAAGCCTGCCGCGCCACCGTTAGAGCTGGTGTATCGCCAATCTGTAGCCACCATCAAAGAACTCGTTCGCAATGGACATGGTCAAGCTGCCCTTGTGTCCGTCGACGACAGCCTTCCGTAACCTACCTACTTATACCTTGTAATATACTAACGTAATTCATCGCAAAAAAAAAAACACCCACTCCGTAAACCCCCCCCCTTTTCCAGAAAAATCATCCTTTTTTCAGCATACGTAGCAGGTCAACCATCTTGACCTCACCGTTCTACATCATTTGTGTAAAAACATTCAAAAAATCCTACTCACACCAAAAAAAATCAAAAAGACCAAATGGTTCAACGTCAGACGTAGACCGGAAAATCGAAAAATCCTCTTTAAAAAAAAAAAGTAATAAATCACTTCACTTCCTTTCTTGCATTTCGTGGCCAGCCAAAGTAACATAGAGATCGGGACAGCTCAGGAGAGTTTGAGTGAGGTAGAGCAAATTCGGGCAGGGTGAGAATGAATGACACTGGGAGAAATTGGCACGATCAATCAATTACATTTCGTGACCAGTTCAAGCAACATGAAGATTGGATGAAGTAGAGAGATGGATTGAGATAAATTTATTTTTCAAGGCATGAATAAACAATTCCGACGTTAAGAGCGGTTTTATCGGTTAGGTATAATGCAACGACGAATGAGAAAGATTTGTACATTTATGGGGCGGGGGACATTCAAGTTTACACAAGGAAGAGTAGAAAATATAAGCAAAGTAAGAAAAAATGAGAGAGTATATGCTAGAGACATGTGTGAACAGAAATTTTTTTTTTTTTTCATCCACGTAATTTCTTTTGTCTAAACGTTGTTCAATGCGCCAGGATTGTGACGGGGTTGAAGCTCGCCAGACATATGAGGTGATGAAACTTGTTCAACATGATGCACACGCTCATTTCCATGTTCGTCGACATTAATAACGGAAGCAAACTTAGCAGAACCAACGGTACTGTCAGCGCCTTGGATAGCTTCACCGTTAGGGCGAATTTGCTGATGAATTTCTTCAACAAGTTTGGGTTCGTGGGTTTCAGGATCGATGCGGATAACCTTTTCAACATGGTAATAAGCCATTTCACCGATTTCGCCATGATCCAGTCCCTGAAGTTCAACATCGGGGTGGACACGGAGAGAAAGACCAGGGATGCGGTCCATGATAATCAGGATGATAAAGGTGACACCGAATGACCAAGCGGCTCCTGCGCATGCATCGGCGAGTTGATAGGCAAGTTGAATCCAATTGTGATTGATCCAACCTCCAGCAATGGTAGATCCGTCGAGTGCAGCAATGTATTGCTCAGCAAAGAGACCAGTCATGAGGTTACCGACAATACCACCAATACCGTGGACAGCAAAGACGTCAAGAGCATCATCAAAGTTCATTCGATGCTTGAGCTTAACGGCAAGGTTACAGGCAATAGCGCCGACGAAGCCAATGGCAACAGAAGCAGCAGGCCCTACATAGCCAGATGCAGGTGTAATAGCGACAAGACCGGATACAGCACCGGAACAAAAACCTAGGGCGGAGAACTTGCGTTCGTAACGGTAGTCCAGTAACATCCAAGTGATGGCAGCGGTGGAAGCAGCCAAGTTGGTAACAACACAAGCCATGGCAGCACGCATACTACCAGCCAAAGCTGAACCTCCATTGAAGCCAAACCAGCCGAACCAAAGCAAAGCGGTACCCAGAACAACGTTGCTCATGTTATGAGGCTTGAATTCTTCCTTTCCATGGCCTTGGCGTTTGCCCAAGATAACACAGTAAGCCAAACTGGCGAATCCAGAAGAAATGTGGACAGGCGTACCACCAGCGAAATCGAGACCACCCATTTGGAAGGACCAACCAGCTGGATTCCATGTCCAGCAGGCAATGGGGTCGTATACAATGGTAGACCAGATGAAAATGAAGATGATCATAGGAAGGATGCGAGCTCGTTCAGCAGCTGAACCAATGGCTAAGGCAGGCGTGATAGCTGCGAACATGCATTGAAAGATGCAGAACACAAGGTCGGGAATATTGGGAGTAGCGATGGAAGGACCGCCAAGGACTCCTCGAAGGAAGGCATTGTCCAAATTGCCAATGAAGCGGTTCGCCCCTCGGCTGAAAGTGAGTGAATAACCCCATAGCCACCACTGCAAGGGGAATAATAAAAAGAAAGAAAGGGTCAATAAAATGGCTCAAAATGTATATAAAAAAAATTCATCCCTCTCACCAAGAGAGTCTGCCCTAACTAATTCTAATCTATTTGGCACCTCCCAAAAATCTTTCTTACCTGAAAAGAAACTACGGCAATAGAGATGACGCTGACCATGATCAACGACAATGCGTTTTTGCTTCTAGCCATGCCAGAGTAGAAGTATCCCAACCCTGGGATCATCAACCACACAAGAGCTGTGGACATCAGCGTCCAAGCAATGTCTCCGGATTTGTACGTTGGGTCTGAAGGAGCAGTATCGGACATTTTTTTAAAATATGATTGTGTTCTTCAGAAAACTGATTTGAGTTTGGTATAGAAAAAAAATAGGGCGTGCGAAGGAAGAGGGGGAAGAGAAGAGAGAGGAAGTAAGTGAGAATGTCTAGGATATTTTGTTCATGGTATTTATATTATTTTACGGCAAAAGCATCCAGCATTACGTTGGATTGCCTATCAATTTTTTCATTTGGTTGGTGTGGGTGGGTTTTGGCACCGTCGGACTTGAAAGTCAACGCTGATAAGGATGAGAGATGCATTGGAGGTAGGCGCAAAACGATAGGCAAATTGCTAATTTAGGCTTCTCCGCTAACTTACCATGACAATCAATAGATCTCCCATAAACTGATGCGATGGTCTTTACTTGCGCCAACCAGATAATGACGTGCTGAAGGTAAAGCGCAAAATGCCACAGAGTACACGCTTTCGCGATGATAAGTTAGAACGGCCAAAGGCTTGAGCGTTTTAGCGGAAAAGATTCGAATTCTGTGAGACCAAAAGCAATCCGAGGAAAAAAACGCAAGATTATTATTATCTCCAGTATACGTACGGTCATGCCCTACGGTCATTCTCACCTGCTGTCCCACCCTGCGGTTGCGATAATCTTTGCATCGCTTCGAATGCATATTTGCTCCAAGCCTCGTTTGGACTGATTAGTGATGGGATGGTCGGTTGGGTCG
The DNA here is from genome assembly GCF_025399195.1 of Umbelopsis ramanniana AG. Classification (NCBI taxonomy): domain Eukaryota; kingdom Fungi; phylum Mucoromycota; class Umbelopsidomycetes; order Umbelopsidales; family Umbelopsidaceae; genus Umbelopsis; species Umbelopsis ramanniana. The sequence continues at coordinate 118,103 of NW_026252152.1, forward strand.
TCTAGCTTAGAACGAACGATCAGACCATCACTACAGCCGCTGAACACTAAATCGGAGAGAACACTAGCCGATAGAACTATTCAATGGAAAACTAAGATTCCGCTACTAGAAAAGCTCTTAACATGTATCAAATCGTTTATATCAACTTGCCTGGAGCGGTGTGTGCTTGTGTTGCCCAGATAGTGTCAGTCTTATCTCCCGAGATAATCCGCAACACTAATCGTCCACTTTCATACCCCGCCAATAAATGCACGTGAGTCCCTCGCTCGAACATGGAAAGACACATTGCAGTGTCCCGACTATCAGCAGTGACGATTTCCTCTTGCCCGATATCCGCCACTTGTCTCCACTGTGAAAATAGATCGTATATATCAATCTATTTAACCAACCCATTTTTAGCTATGCATTCCCTTGTTGAATCGTCATTACCTCTGTTAACACTTACCAAGCCAGGATCCATGTGGGATGGAACCGCTATCAAGGTGTGATCATCTAGGAGACAAGAAGGTTTCAGCTTAATTGTCCGCTTCGAACTGAGTGGTATTGGTCCTGCTTTATTGGTAACGCGCTAGGTTACGTACCATGGCTGCACAGGGCAACTTTACAAAAGGTCACGGAATTGTAAAGTAAGGTTGAGTGAGGCGTAGGGCTAGAACTCGTCAAGGTTTCCAATTTCCATGTGTGGATACGGTTATCTCTTCCTTGGCTGAAATGCAAGCCGTTATCAACCAAGCAAAAAAAAAAAAAATACACCACCAGGTGGGCCCACATCGCTCTGGCTGGTTGATGGAGGTCAATTTGTATTATTTCGCTTGAAAATTTTGACCTTACCTTACTAGCGTGGTTGCGTCGATGGCTTGAATAGATAGTACACTCTCTGTATGAGCACGCCATTGCTGCTTCGGCCTGCGAGTTTCAACGTCCCATAGAATCATGTTGCCCTCTAGATCACTAGATCGCGTCTAAGTCAGCTATGTGAAACCCGGAATGTGGTGTGGCCGAGGCATGTGTATGACTGGGAAATTGCGACCTACCCGGAACAAAAATACTTGTCACCGTCGAGCCAGCATAGCGTGTTGACTTGGCTATTATGCCCTCGAAAGATATAGATTGGAGCAGGCACTTCGCATTGAGACATGCTAGGTGAGCGGGTCAATTACTTGACGGGTGAGGACAGGCTTCAGCAAGAACGCTGCAGCGGAGCTGGTAATTCACGTGAGAGCTTAACGAGCTCCATGCCGAAACTCATATGAAAGAAAATAAGGGTGTATGAGAGGTAGAATGTGAATAAAAAAAGTATGAAGCAAAAAGCTAGAAACACAAAAAAAAAGTGGGGTGCCTTGATCGGGAAGACAGTTATTGTTGTTCAATGAATTGTAGTGTAGCTTTTTAGGTTGCATGTAGAATTTTTTTTCCTTATGCTAGACTTACATCATTTCTGGCACTTTTTAGCTTTCTAAATGTGAGGATATGGACAGCAGTATCCAACTAACAGCCTATTTACTTTTTTTTTGTTCGATCTCAAGAGTGTGCGTATATTAGTGTGACTCCACTGCCAGAAAGACCTCTAGTCAAATATAATAAAATCTCCGCATGTACGCATCCCCCATTGCCATGGAGCTTGGGAGACTTAATAAACCCAAACTTTGATGAAAAGTGGACGAAGAAGACTTGTATTTGCAGACCTGGGTGCGAAAGCGACCTAAAGTAGAAAAAAGTTTGGGGAAGCTTTACTCCTGCTAGTCAAAACTTAAATACATACTGTAATCCTCACAACTGCATCCACAGTAAGTGTGTAATTACATCCAAAATAAGGTTGAACTTCCTTTGTAACGTTGATTACAGTTGAATCACCTTTTCGATTGCTAAATTTGCATTGCAACTAACTTGTAGTCGCGCACTCTAAGGGTCCTTTGACTCTCTCTGTTACAAATGTAAATATTTTGGGATCAGTTCATGAAACATGGCACATATTTGGTCGTACTTGTAGTTCTTTGTACACTGATCACTTCTTTGGTGATGATGTCTTGATAAGCGAAGCAAAAAATACGAACCTGGAGCCCCATTTTTTTTTGGGGTAGGACAAGAACCTTCGGCGCAGAGAAGGACTACTGTCATTTGTTTTCTTTTTGTAGTTTCGCGCTTGCAGGCGTTGCCCATACACAGATAGTTGACGATATTTGGAAATGGGCTTTTCTGAAGACCATTCATTCCAACATGGAGAACAGTTCCTTCTTTTTTATATAATTTATTTTACACAAACTGTAGACACATCATCTGAAGGTTCAGTCAGAAAAATGATCAGTGAAATGCATCCGCCCAAGCTATTGTTTCAGTCTGATTTGCAGGTTATGTAGAGGATTTTTTTAATACCAGTGGCAAAATGCTGAAGCGCTTGACTCTCTTTCATTACATTTTTCATGTGTCCCAAGTTGTGAGTAGGTCTTAAGAAAAGTGGCGCACCCTTCATCCGAAAGGCTACGGAGCCACCAAAAAATCGTATCCAGTGCCAAGCCAAGTCATCACCAACATCTTGGATAACTCATTGGAACTAAGGTTGATTATCCAGACCTGCTGTGTGAGATTACATATATTGCTATTGACTAGCATTCACTCGGTATTGGCCCCCATCTCCGGTTTTCTTGCCTATTCTATACGGTCTACCCCTTTGATACAAATGTCTATTGTTTATCTGTTTGAGAGGACAACCACCACGGATTTTCCTTTCCTTTGTTTGTTACGCGAAACAAATCAAAGTTTGGGGGAGATGTGTACAGTCCTGGGTGAGCAGGAGTCTCTTTTAATAGCGGAAGGAGAAAAAATTCTACCTATCGTACTGTTATGGTCTTGTAGGCAAACTTCACGGATTATGGTAAAGAGATAAAGCACATCACTCATTAATAGCGTTAGTCGCATTGAGCTTTTGAAGTAATTTGCACTAATTTCTTCTCTTTCAGCGAACTTCGTAAAGAAGAAACCATGTTCACGTTTTGAAGGAAATTGTCTGAGCACCTCAGTCTTGGTAAACAAAGGCAAAAGTTCGTGATGAACAGAAAATAGCGGTGCCACTTTTGAGAGGTAGTGCCGCGAGGTAAATTTTTTTTTTTTTTGAGAGAATAACTCTAAGCTGAAAATGGAAATGGAAATGGGGATGCGTGGCTGATCCGTACCTTTTGGAGAGACGACTTAGTTACGCATTTCCAGTTATTCCCCAGTTATTCCACTCTGCGCACCCTGCGACATGCAACACTGTCGGACCTTGAAAAGGTATATAATGAAACATTTCCTCAAGCCCATCGTTCTCTTCATCCTTTTCACTCTCAGTTGTCAGGGGGCATAGCAGTAAAGAAGGAATATTGCTTACTCTCCATCTTGGAATTGCACTTGAGATCTGTAAGTAGCCTTTGCCTGCCCTATGACATACTAGCTTTCCAAATTAAAATGGCTGACATGTTGCAGTTCACTTCAGTTCAACTATCTAAACAACATGGACCATGAATTAGGAGAGTTAGCTCAATTAGCCATTATGGCTCTCGATAGAGTCCCTAAAGCCGTGCACGCTCTTAAGCGATACTGTCAAGCTACAACGTGGACTGACTGGCCAGACCATATCCGAGCGAATTCTCGCGACTGGATGAAAGACATCCTAGCTAGGGTCTTCGAAACAAGTACTGGGGGCGTTGTGCCTGTAGATCTGTTCATAATCGATCATCGACATTGGGGGCGAAAACATGGTTGCGCATTGGCTTTGAGCGCTCATGCCGGAAACAGCACTAAGCAGTACCTGAATTGCGTGATTGTATTATTGGCCGCTCTTCGTGAGACAGATCGACAAGAATATTTGGCTATCGTTCGAGATCATCTCAAACGAGGGGATGCTCATGTCGAACGTCACTTTTCGGACAAGCCTCCAGCTAAAAGGGACCAGGCTCATCGAGAGTATATAGCTTGGCGTGATGCTCTTTGTGACGGGGTTCTACGTGCTTCTGGTCTATTACACTTGGGCAGCCATGGTCGTGCTGTACCGACCAAGGATGTGAAACGGTGTCTTAAAGGACTTTTGTGTGGCACGAGTGTTGAAACCAAGGATACCCTCTTGCTCATTAAAAAGTTTAAACTTGAGCCAATGCTCAAGTGTGGCTACTAATCCAACTGAACTTCTTTGCTGATGCTAGAGGAGGCGAGCCTCAATCGACTTATTGTGGGTTTCTTTCATTTCGTCAGTTTCTTTTTCTTTCTCTGGAAACTCCTTAATTTGCGTTTCTCGGGGACGAACACTCCAATTTTTTTATGCTGTCTAGCTATCAGTATATGGCCCTTTCTCATTTTCCTTTTCTTGCTGTGATCCATTCATCATCCGTTATTTCATTTGTAGTCCATTCCCATCCCCTTTCTCTAATAAAATGCATGCGCTCATCCGTAATTTTATTTGTAGTTCCCTTCCATTCCCATTTTCTTGCTGTAATCTATTCACTACCCATAATTTTATATTAGCCCCTCCCGTTCCTTTTCTTTTACTTTTCAATATAAATTAAAAAAATTATTTTGCGTCAATGCCATGTGTATGCGTCATTTGACATTCCAAATTAGGACAGCATTACCAGAATAGTCAGCCTGAAATTATTATCGCAATCATCAATACTTTGAACATGGCGTTGCAGATAAAATAGTGAAGATATAGGTGTATTTGAAAGGCAGTCGTCAAATAATGAATCTTAACATGGAAATGCAAAAAAGTACAAGACTGTACATACTTGCTAGTGTTATGAAATCCAGCAATGGCTTCTAAGTATGTCTCACACTCAACTTTGATAAGTATGGTACCAAGCTCATGTTTTAGCCCAGGGAAGAAGGTAATAATCGCAATTTTTTCTCATCATTTGAGTCGAAATGTTCGACATCCAGGCGTCCGTTTGATTCGCTATATATACATATCATTGTTAAGCTATTGTTTTGCTTGGGAAGATGGAAAGTAAGAAAAAATGATGGGTTGCTCGAGATACGACATATAAAAGTTGATTTAACCATGTAAAAATGACATTGGTGAGCAAAGAGGATGAGTGAAAATTTCGCACATCGGCGGAAATACAACTGACTTCGCCAGTTGATTTTAAGTCATTGCTTATAGACCAAAAAGCAGTCTGCGCAGATTTAGATAGGCAGAGGCGCATATCGAGAGAAAATACTGTATATCGGAAGATGTATTTTTGGAAGATATATTGAAAGATGAACATACTGTTTTACTCACAGTTTTACTTCTTTTTGAAGAGTTCAACATTTGATGCAGAGCCTTAACTTGTATGATAAAGGTGCAAATATAGTTCTCGACGATCTGTATCTTACTCTTAGTGATTCAATTCCTATGATCGGTGTGCGATCTATGTTTTTTTTTAACCTTGACTTGAAGATCTTTGTAAAACATGAAGTACATTAGTGTTTGCGTCACTAACATTGTCTGTCTGAAAGGGTATCGTAGTGTGGTAGAAAAAGTAAGTGCAATTTGTTGACATAACCAATCACTGAAGTATAAGTGATATAGAGAAAAGTGAATAAACCGCAGGGAATTTTTCACTAAAAATTGGTTAGTTGTATAGGCCCTGGTGGGTCATATCACTCTGGCTGGCTGGCTTGACCATTTGTAGAAGTCGTTTTAAAATTTGACTTTTACCATACTAGCGTGGCGCATCGATGGCTTGAATAAATAGCACGCTTTCCGAATGAGCACGCCATTGTCACTTCGGCCTGAGACTTTCAACTTTCCATAGAATAAAGTTGCCCTCCATAATACTAGACAGCGTCTAAGTTAGATGTGTATGTGTGCAACTCGGAATGTTGCATGCCCTAGCCGTGTGTGTGATTGAGAAACTGTGATCTACCCGGAACAGAAGTACTTGTCATCGTCAAGCCAGCATAGAGTGTTGACTTGGCTCTTATGCCCTCGAAAAATAAAGAGTGGTGCAGGCACTTCGATATGCGACATGCTAGGTGAGCGGGTGAATTACTTGACAAGTGAGGACAGGCTTCAGCAATAACGCTAGAGCGGAGCTGGTAATTCACGTGAGGCATAGCGAGCTCCTTGCTGCTTCTTCATAGTGTGTCGGATGAAGTAGTTCGATGGCTCCATACTCAAGAAAGCCATTGTTATCAGTCGACTTTAGTTGTTAATACTAGAAGTAGAGACCAAAATGTAAACGAAAATATGATGACTCCTTATAAGTAAACTCTCAAGTCGCGCTTCCATCTTATCTCGTTAAAGGAGTTGGCGTTTTTTATGCTGCGTACTTAATATAGTCTCAACCATTCGACATTGGAATAAACTGAGACATATCTCAAGAACCAGTTCCTTTATCCTTATATCCGTACGATCCCAACATCATGGCTTCGGTTACGAGTTTCAATGTCCCATAGAATCAAGTTGCCCTCCAGATCACTAGACCGCTTATACGTTAGCTATGTATGTGTACAGTTCGGAACGTTGCGTGCCTAAGACGTGTGTATAATTGAGAAATCGCGACCTATCAAGTAATACTTGTCGCCTTCCAGCCAGCATAGTATATAACCTTGCTCTTCTGCCCTCGAAGGATATAATGGGAGTAGGTAATGCGACATGCCACGCGACGGAGTCCATGCTTGACAGGCATGATATGCTTTTGAACTAATGCGGCAACAAAACTAGTGTTCCACTTCAAACATGACGGGAGATACATGCCAATTCCTTACGGTAGTTCCTTATCTAAGTAAGCCATTGCTTGACGCGGTCATAGATAAAGGAAAAATTACGGCATAAAATTGAAAAATTATAAGGTAGACCATGAAAGTATTCTTTCGTTAAAGCAAAAATAGCTACTTGTCAGAGCTCGTGCCACCCACGCTGCTTGAAAATGATTGGCATTATCTCGGGAGGATTCCGGTCCGTTAAGTCAAACTGATGGCGTTCGTGTCACCCATGCTGTTAAGAAAACGTTACATTAGTACTCGAAATTTTCCTTCCGTCCGTCAAAGTCTTTCATTCGAGACTTTACCATGGCCCAAAAAGTTTGCCTTCGTTTCATATCTTATTGAAAAGAAACTAAAAGAAAATCTCATTAGAGCGATTCAAACTTGCCTAAAATCCTTTCAAGGATATCCGCTAAAATGAGACTAAGTACCCCAAAGACAGTAAAATGGGATCTAAATCACGCTATGAAAAAAATTCCCATTCGCACAAACAATACATAATGGAGATTAAGAGTCAGAGAAGTATCACACTCTGGAGAAAGCAAGGTAAACAGAGCCGAGCCGATGGATCTACAAATAAAGATCAGCACCTTGGTACTAGGTAGTATTGTGGCGACGCCATTGTTGAATTTTTTCCTTGACATGCGGTCGTTCATTGAGTTGAGTGAGACGGTGTAGATGATCAAACGCTTCAAACTCGGACTGACTTTGATGTTGATGAACTTCTCTAGTCCAATGCCATCAGCTTTTTTTTTTTTAAAATTGTGCAAGTGCTACATTTGAAAAATCTGGTCTACATCAACTCGCCCTTTACGCCTTATCGCCATACGAGATGTTTCATTACATAAAGATTATCCACCAGCCTTTAATTTGAGGGCCTACGATATAAGTTGCTGCGAGCCAATCTAGACATTTTCCACGCGTAATGTATTGTTGTATCATTTTCACCATCGCTTTCTCCAGGATTGAATGCCCGATTTGGGCGGCGTGGCATAATGTGGTTTGAGTGGATTAGGTGCAAACTTTCCAGATATGGGACCGAAGAACCAGGTGTCTCAGCAGACTGCGAGTGAAAACCCCCATTCGCCCGGAAATAGAAAGATTTACTTGTGACAAGAGTGCAGCTGGAGGACCTCAAGAGAAAGTCTATGCATAGGTACTTCGCCATTTTCAGCTGGGGATGGACGGGCATATCAATACTTGTAAACTGTCAACTTTTTGGATCCATCCTCATTTTAGCCGATAGTTTAAATTTTTAGCTATGAAGAATTTCTTCATATCATAGACAGCTGTCAACCACCTCGTAAAAGGAATAGATCAGCGGCTGTAAATCTTGTACTTCCACAAGGTTGAATTGGTCTTTGACAAACAGTGTACTATTGCTTTGATACATGTGAGCAGTAAGCCATTAGCATCAAACTTAGAAGAAAAGTATAAAATAGGTTGAGATCGCAAGCTCATCTTTCTCTTCATCCTTTTCACTTTCAGTTGTTAGTGGGCATAGCAAGCAAGACACATTGCCATCTTTTGCTTTGGGATTGAGCTTGAGACATGTAAGTAGCTTTTGCCTCCCGTGTGTCATACTAGCTTTTCAATCTGACATGACCCACATGTTGCGATCCTCTTCAGTTCAAATATCATAACAACATGGAGCATGCACCAGGTGTGATAGCTCAGGCTATCATTTTGATTCTCGATAGAGTCCCCAAAGCCATTCACAGTCTTAAGCGATTCTGTCAAGCTACAACGTGGACTGACTGGCCTGACCATATCCGAGCAAATATCCGCGACTGGGTGAAAGATATCCTAGCTAGGGTCTTCGAAACAACCGAAGGAAACGTTGTGCCTGGACTCCTTCTCAGAACTGATGGTAACCAATGGGGACGAAGACAAGGTTGCGCATTGACATTAAGCGCTCATGCCGGACACAGTACTGAGCAATACCTGACTTGCGTGATCGTGCTATTGGCTACTCTTCCTCAGGCCCAGCGATCCATGAGATTGGATAGAATTCGAAACCATCTTGACCATGGAATAGTTCATGTCCAACGTCAGTTTTCGGACCAACCGCGAGCTGAAAGAAATCGAGCTCGTCGAGAGTACGCAATTTGGCGTGATGCTCTTTGTGAGGGTATTCTACGTGCTTCTGGTCAATTAAACTTGGGTAACAATGCGCTTACTGTTCCAGTCCCGGAAGTAGATGACTGTCTTAGAGGGCTTTTGAATGGCACTACCGTTATGACCGAGGATACCTTCAGGCTCATTAATGAATATAGACTTGAGCCAACGCTCAGGCGTGGCTACCTATACAACTGAGCGTCCTTTGTTACTAGAGGAAGCGAACACAATCGACTACTAATGTCGGCTTTTTTCATTTCATAAGTTCCTTCTTCTTTCTCTTGGGTATTTCTTGCTTTGCCTTTCTCTGGACATTGCTGCGAGCGTCTAACAAACTCAGCATTGGATACCCACTTTTCCAGAGATGATACTGTAATGCAGTATCCTGCCTACTTTTTTTCTTGCTGTCCATCCATCCGTATTTTATTTGTGGCCCGCTTCTCATTCCTTTTTTCTTATCTTCATACTTTCACCTATCCGTATTTTTATTTGTAGTCCCTTCCCATTCCCTTTCTTTATCCCTTCCTTTACTTCAATATACACTTCAATATACCCTGATTTAAAAAATTATTTTGCGTCAATGCCATGTGTGTATGCGTCATCTGACATTTCAAATCAAGACCACCTTACCAGAGAAGTCAGCCTGACATTATTCTTGCAAGTATCAGTAGCTTAATGTGTGGCAGGATTGATATATTAAATCATATAATGTTGCAGATAAAACAGTAAGAGACGTCAGTGCATTTGAAAGGCAATCGTTAAATAATAAGTGTTAGATGAAAATGCAAAACGAAGAAGACTACACATACTTACTAGTTTTTGAAATTTAGCAATGGCTTCTAAGTATGTCTCACGATCAACTTTGGTAAGTATATGGTTGATCAAGCTCATGCTGTAGACCGGGGAAGAGTATCATATTCGCAACCATTTCTCCTCATTTGAGTGGAAATGTTCGACATCCAGGCGTCCGTTTAATTCGCTCTCTATATATACCATTGTTAAGCTATTGTTGTGCTTGGAAAGATGGAATGTAAGACAAATTGATGGACTGCTGGAGTTACGACATATGAAAGTTGATTTAATGATGTAGAAATTTGACAATGATAAACAAAGAGGAAGAGTGCTGATTTTCGCACATAACCGGAAATACAACTGACTACACCAATCAGTGATTTTATGTCATTGCTTATTGATCAATAAACAGTCAGCGCAGATTTAGATCAGCAGAGGAGCATATTCGAAAAAAACCACTGTATATTAGAAGATGT